>NW_027645552.1:35000-57500 GCF_951640355.1 Cnephaeus nilssonii | reverse complement strand
GTGATGGCACAGAAAAGAAGGTCCAGTTACAGACCGAAATTCACATGGAAATGTGGCATAATGACAACATCTCCCTGAAACATTAAGGACAATAGCAATCTCATTGTAAATGCTGATGGAGTAACAGAATGTGGGAAAACATCGCAGTGAAATGAAATCATTTCACTCATACATAGGAGGAAAGCTGAAAGCTACCAGAAACACAGGGGCACAAAGACATCCAAGTAACGTAATGGGAAAACACGTATGAAGCAAACATTAACAGATAGAGATCGCACCGGAAAGAAACATGGAATACAAAAATCAGAACAGCAAATGAAGAAGAGCAATAAGCACCAATGACTTCATGTGTCACTCATAAACTAAGAAATAAACACAAACATAACATAATAGGTAAATATATGATTGGATAAATAAGTACTTAAATAAATGAATAGATACCTTATGACTTGCATAAAGAAATACAGAAATAGTCAAGGAATTAATTGAATGAGCAAATAATTACATTATTACAGAAATAATCACATAATTGAGCAAATAAGTAAATAAATATGTAAATTATGCTCTAACTGCTGAAAAGATTAAATAACTGGTAATATGATGAAATGACTAAATAAGTGAGAAAATAAGAAAGTAAAGAATTAACTAAACAAGTAAGTAAAGAAGTACAGAATAAATGTTTATATGAATAAATACGATAGAAAGTAAAGGAAAAGTAAACAAAACACTACATAAATAAAGGGAAAACCACATAAATAAATGAATAACAATTTACAGCACTAAGTAAGTAAATTAAAAAAGGTTAATAAGTGCAATAAAAAATTAAAAAACAGTCAATCTCACAAAAAATACATAATAAATGAACTATCAAGAAAATATAAATCATCACTAAACAAACAATTGAATAAATAATAAAGAAAAAACAAAAATTAACAAATAGGTGAGAAATAAACAAATAATAAACAAATAAATGATTAATACATAACTAAATAAATAATGTCAATGATTTAAGAATTCAGTAAAGACAGAAATTAATAATCAATGAATAAAAACTAATTGAACAAGTTACATGTAAATCAGTTAAAAATTGATCAATAAAAAGTAAACATCCATAGCAAATAAAGGCTAAATAACACATAGTAAATGAAAATAAGTGATAAAGAAGAAGTACACACTAAATAATAAATACCAAATAATAATAAATACACAGTAAATCAAAAGTAAATGAGACACAAAAATTACATAAAAATTAAATACTAAGTAATAACAAAGTAATGAACAATACCTAAGTAAAGAGTAAATACATAATAAACACCAGATTATCTATCTAATAATATAGTATGCAAATCATCACTCAGCTACACTCACAAGCCACGCCCACCAGCCACGCCCACCATTCAATCTGAGTGAGTATGCAATTAAACTGAAAACATGGCGGCAGCCCCGCCCCCCAGCCTCTCCAGGTCTCTGGGAGTTGGAGAAGTCAGGCGCCAGCGCCTGAGGCTGAGGCTGGCTGCAGCCACAGAGACCAAGAAGCCACCTCAGGTCCGCCTGCCCAACGTCCTGGGGAGACGGAGAAACTGGGCTCCAGCGCCTGAGGCTGGCGGCAGCCACAGAGACCAAGAAGCTGCCTGTCCCATGATCCCAGGCTGCAGCCAGCCTCAGAAGCCTCAGGTCCACCCGCCCCATGTCCTGGGGAGACGGAGAAACCAGGCACCAGTACCTGAGGCTGGCTGCAGCCCAGGAGATGGAGAAGCCGCCCACCCTGCGGTCCTGGGCACCAGTACCTGTGGCTGGCTGTGGCCTGGGAGACAGAGAAGCCGCCCACCCTGCAGTCCCGGGCACCAGCACTTGCGGCTGGCTGTGGCCTGGGAGACAGAGAAGCCACCCACCCTGCGGACCTGGGCACCAGTAACTGTGGCTGGCTGTGGCCTGGGAGACAAAGAAGCCGCCCACCCTGCAGTCCTGGGCGCCAGCACTTGCAGCTGCAGCACAGGCGAAGCCCCCTGTCCACCATCCCCTAAGGCTGTAGCCAGCCTGGGCGCCTATGGCTGACCAGAGGGAGAGAAGCCCGGATCCTGGGTGCCTGTGGTCAGCTGGAGGAGGGAATCCTGGGTACCAGGTGTGGGCCGAGGCAGAGGTAGTTAGGGGCAATCAAGCCAGCAGGGGAGCAGTTAGGGACAATCAGGCTGGTAGGCAAAAGCAGTTAGGGGCAATCAGGCAGGCAGGTGAGCGGTTAGGAGCCAGCAGTTCTGAATTGTGAGAGGGATGTCCAACTGCTGGTTATCCCATGAGGGGTCCCAGATTAGAGAGGGTGCAGGCCAGGCTGAGGGACACACTCCCCGCTGCCCCCCCCCCCCCGTGCACGAATTTCGTGCACCGGGCCTCTAGTAGAGAAATAACTAAGAAAATTATACATAACTAAACAAATAATAACATAATTACACGAGTAAATGAAAAGAAACTGAAAAGATACATAAGTAAATGAATAAGCACAAAAGGAATAAGGAAATCATACATAAGCAAGTAACAAAATAATAATAAAAAAAGAAGAAATACATCAGCAAATAAAACATAAATAATAATTGAGAAAATAAATGCTTACTCAGAAATAAATAATAAACACAAAGTAAGTGATAAACAACAAATACAAAGTAATTAATAAAAATATTAGAAATAAGAAATAACAAAGTAAATAAGAATTAATTAACAAGGAGGTAAATAATGAATAAGAAACAAATCAGTAAATAAGTAAATTAAGAAATTAGCAAATACGTAGTAGATAAGTAAATAATACATAAACGAAAGACAAAGATAAGGAAATGAATATGTAAACAATTAAATATGAAAACAGACATGTACATGAATAAGTGCATGCATACATAAGTAAATGAATAGGTATGCAGGTAAATAACTGAATAAGCACATATGGAAATGAATACATCAGTAAAAATGTAAATCAATCAAAAAGCAAACAAAAATAGTTCACTAAATACTCAAATTGATAAATAGCGTACAACATAAGTAACCTAAAAAAGAAATAAATAAATAATTAGATAAGTAAATAAAGGAATCCCTGAATGAACAAATGAGCACTTACATAAATGATTAACTAAGTAAATAAATGATTATGTAAATAAATACGTAATTATGCAAATAAACATGTGAGTAAATCTAATGGATGAATATGTAAATACATCATTACATACATTAATGAATGAATGAACAAGTCAGTCAATAAAAACGATAATAAGTAATGAGGTCAATGAAATAAACAAACGAGTGTCTCAGTAAGTGAATAAACAAATAAATAACTAACCAACCACATAAGTAAATAAGGAAATAAATAAGCAAGCAAGTAAATAAATTACTAAGTAGGAAACAAAACAAACAAATTAGCTATTTAATTTATCGATATCTAAACAAGCAAGTAAATAAATTAATCATGTAATGAGTAAGTACACAAATAAGTAAGTAATTTCATTAAGTAATTAATGAGAAAGAAATCAAATAAGCAACTAAATAAATTACTTGATAAGTGACCAAAAAATAAAGACCTAATTAAACAAATAAGTAAAGAAATAAGTAAATAACTAACTGAATTAGGAAATAAGTAACAAGAGACATAGGGAAATAAGCAAGTAAATATATAAGTAAATAAAAAACCAAATAAATATTGAAAGAATTAATTAAATAAACAAGGAAATAAATAACGCGATAAGGTAATAAGTACACAATGAATAATTAAGTACATGAAAAGCCAATAAACAGCTAATGAACTACAAAGACAAGTAAATAAATACACAAATGGAACGTTAAATAAATAAGTAAAGAAATGAATAAGTGAACAAAAAAAGAAAACGTAGGTAAATAAGTTAATTAAGTGATTATTAATTACATAATTAAATAAATAAGTGAAAGAGCAAAGAAATTAGTGAATAAAGAAGTAAAGGAAAAGAAAATCAAAAAGTACTCTAAAAAGCAAAGAAGAATGCAAAGAAATAAGTAGGTAGGTAACCAAGCAAGCAAGCAAGCAAGCAAAGAAATAACTAAGTCATGCAGAAAGTAAATAACTAAATAACGGAATGGGGGAAAAAATTAAAAAGTAAAACCAGATACACACAAATAAGAACGGTAATCATCAAGTGACATAACGAATAGGAAAGTAAATAAACAGAAAAATAAATAGATAAATAAAAAGTTAAATAAATAATTGAAAAAGTAAGTAAAGTAATAAATATGCACACAAATACGTAAACACATAAGTACATCAATACATAAGAAATTAGTAAGTTGAAAAGTAATTAGTTAAGTAGACCAAAAAAAGAAAAGGACTTAGGTAAGTAGAAAAGTTAGTAAATACTTAATTAAGTACATAAGCATGCAAATATTAAAGTCAATAAAGAAATGAATAAGTAAATAAGTATGTACATCACAAAATAAGTTACATCACAAAATAAGTTAACAATTTCATAAGCAAATAAATGACTAAGAAAATAAGTAAGGCAATAAATACATAAGTAAGTAAATAATAAGTAAGTACATAACAAAAAATTAATAAGTAAACAATAAATAATAAAGAAGTAAATAATACATTGACAAATAAACAGCAAATCCTAGGTAAGTAAAGAATAAAACAAGCAAAAATTACATAGTTATTTTAAAAACCTACAGGAAAAAATTTAATTAAGCAACTAAGTTAGTAAATAACTATTTTTAAAAATTACCGAATAATAAGTAAGAAACTGAATAAGTAGATAATACCTAAAATCATAACTAAGTAAGGAAATACTATTAAAATACATAAGTAAGTAAATGACAGTTAAAGTAACACATAAACAAGCAAAGAGCATTTACTTAAATAAATTTGCAAGCAAGTACAGTGGAAACCAGCAATTAAGTAACAAGGAAAGACCAAAGAAGGGAATAAGAGATAGGTAACACATGAGCAAATACACATCAAGTCATGCACAAGGAAGTAATTAAGAAAGTATAAGGAAGAAAATGGAAAATAACAAGTAAGTAATAAATAATAAATCGAAAGTAAATACTAAGAAAACAGTAACTAATAAATGAACAGGAAGTAATGTACACTACGTACAAATCACATATAAATGATTAAATAAATAATAAAGAAAAGATGAATAATAGACAGTAACAAGAAAGGCAGTAATAAACAATGGCCAAGTAAGTAAAAAATAAATGCCAAAGGAATACAAACAGCGTAATAACATGAAAGAAGAAATCAATAATAATCAAAACCAAGTAAATAATAGAAAAGGAAAATATTTTGCAAATAATGAAGGAAATAAATAAGCAAATAAATCAATAAAGAAGTAAATTGGAAAACACATAAATGAACAAATGCATAAATTAAATAAGCAATGTTTAAAGTGAGACATTAAGTATTCAGAAATCATGAAGAAATACCTATATCATTAAAAAAATAAGCCAAATTAAATATAAATAAATGAACCAGGAAAAAGGAAAAAAGTGAACAAGGCAACAAATAGGTCAATAACTAACAAAGTAAGTAAGTAAGTAAGTAAGTAAGTAGGTAAGTAAGTAAATGAGTAATGAAGTAAAAAAGTGAATTATGATGTACATAAGAAGGTAAATACATGAAATAAGTAATGAAAAAGTAATCACCTAAGCAACTGAATGAGTAGGCATGTAAATAAGTAAACCAATAAATAAGAAACTACATGAAAACCATATGAGGAACTTAAGAAGCCAGAAAAGAAATAAAAAGCAATTCCACAAATACATGAGCAAACAAAGTAATAAAGTAACAACTAGGCAGATAAACAAGCAAATAAACTGGGAAACCAGGGTAAAGCCATACAAAATCAGAAGCTGATGGGAATGGGGGGATGAGAACAAGTATGTGACACCTCAATCAATAAAGAAATTTAAAAAAAAAACGGAAGCTGAGGGAACATACTGCAAAGCACAGCAACAAACAGGCAAACAAAGGGAAAGTTGGAATGTTGAAAATCCCTCCTTAACACATAGGAAAAATATCAATGCCATTATTAATAGTGCTAGACTACGGAAATGGGGAAAGCATGGAAGCGAAATCAATTCATTTCACTCATAAATATCAGTAAAACTAAAAGAGACCTGAAACAATGGCTCAAGGACATCCAAAGAAAAGAATTGAAAAAGTATACATGAAGCAAACACAAGCAAATAAGGAGAACATGTCACAAAACAAAGGAAGGCAAAAGGCAAGACTGAAAATGAACAACACCACTGCACATCCATGACTCCATGTCTACCTCATGATTGATGTTTCCCTCTTGCTTGGTATCTACAGGAGCAGCCCCCTGGCGGCGAAAGTGCTCCCACAAAAACGGTGAAGCAGTATGAGAATCAGGAAAAGTAAAGCACACGGGACAGTTGAGGTGTGCATAAAAACTCAAAGCAATAGGACATTTAGGGGGGGGGGGGGGGGGGCGGTGCCAGCAGGCTCCTCTTTGCAACTTTAAGGACTGAAGTACAGGCTATGATGCTAAAGCTCCCTCCCAAACAGACAGTTGCACGGAACTCGCAGGAAAAGTGCGGACCCTTGCGCAAATAGCAGTGTAACAGCACCACAGACAATCGCAGAGGCTTGGAACTCTTTACCTCAACCTCCACACGGAAAAGAAAATCTGTACATGCAGGAGCTAAACCTGAGAAAGTAAACCATGGATGTTGTTCCCTTTTCAGATTCACTGACCTCAGAGGATGCAGAGACAGAGAAAGCCTGGACACACCACGACGTAGGTCCAAACAAACAGCATAATTACCTGCGCGAACAACCGTGGCAGGGCACCACAATACTTCGGCTAGAAAAACTGCCCTTCCTCAGAGAAGGTCCATGAAAGCGGCGCAATATTGTTCTTTCTGGAAGACAACCTCACTTCAGCCTCGGACAGCGACACGTGAAAATGCTCAGCACAGACAAAGCAACAGGAGCGTCTGAGAGGGGGCTGTGGCTCCTAAGGCAAAAGTCCCAGCAAGAGCGTAGAGCCGAGCATGAGCAGCCGCAGCTGGTTTCCCCACCAATATGTCGCCTCCCGGCTCACTCCTCACGGGTCACGCTTGCGCCTCACGACTCGCGCATGCGCTGCACGCCTCACGCCTCGCGCATGTGCTGCACGTCCCACGCTGCACGCCTCACGCCTCGCGCCTCACGCCGCACACTTGCCACACACCTCACCCAGCAGCCTCTGCTCACGGGCACCACGGGGCTCACCTCAGCCTTGAAAGGTTTGCGACGCAGGAAACAAGACAGAGTCCAGGCGATGGAAAGGGAGGGAGGTTTTAATCTTGCGCTCCCGGGCGAAACTCACGGTCCGAGAGTGGGCCAGGGGAGTTCGCGCCAAAACGGGGGCTTAGGTACTTCCTTTATACAGCTGTTTAGTGAGGGGAGGGTGGAGGGCATGAGAGGTGTGGAATTCCTGCCTCGGGCAGGGGTCTGGAAAGGCTGGCGAGGGTCTGGGAAGGCGCCAGTTATCTTTGTCCCCATCTACCTTGCGGATGCTTGCATGGCTGTGGTCTTTCCCCCCTGCCTCGACCTAACAAGCCTCAGCCACAGCCTAGCGGCCACTGCCCTCTCCCTCAGTAGAGGGCCTTACAGCAGAAGCCACAAGCACGCTGCTCCCAGGTCACCACTCGCCTCAGGCCCACCAATACCTGCCTTGTCCTTGAAACCCCCCCCCCCCCGGAGGCAGCACTTGGGCCACGCCCTCTCCTCAGCTCCTCACCTTCATTCCCTCAGGCTCAACAGCTCTATCACCCCAGTCCCTGCCGTGGCAAAAACGCACATGACACAGGTCTTTGGTTTGGGACACACAGCGAAACCTCGCCCGTCAATCCCAGGCCACCTCCGGCGCGGAATCTGACACAGGCAATCATGCCAAGCTGGCCAAGCGCCTGCTTCACGAAAAATTTTTTTGCTTATGCTTTCTCTCTGCTGTGAATCCTCATGGAGGACACTTATAACTGAGCTTATAAGAGAAAGAGTCAGGGAACCCAACAAGGTGCAGGTCAGTGGACAGAAGGAAGGAGCTGAGGACGGTGTTAGGTCGAGGCAGGGGGGAAAGACCACAGCCATGCAAGCATCCGCAAGGTAGATGGTGACAAAGATAACTGGCGCCTTCCCAGACCCCTGACTGAGGCAGGAATTCCACAACTCTGATGACCTCCACCCTACCCTAGCTAAACAGCTGTTTTTAAGGAAGTACCTAAGCCCCCGTTTTGGCGCGAACTCCCCTGGCCCACTCTCGGACCGGTGAGTTTCGTCCGGGAGCGCAAGATTAAAACCTCACCCCCTTTCCATGGCCTGGACTCTGTGTCTTGTTTCCTGCGTCGCAAACCTTTCAGACGGATTCCGGGAAGGGCTCACACGCAGAGGCTTCCAACTGCATAGCCAGCATCACCATGCAGAAGGCAACCAATGCATGGATGCCTGTAATGATGGTTGCTTCTGCCTAACACACTCTCGCCTCCTCTCTAAAAACAATAAGCACCCACTGTGTTACAAAAGAGAGCAAGAGTGCAAAGGAGAGGCATGGGCAGAGACAAACACATGCATTGGTAGCCTCCCACATGCAGCCGCCAGTCAGGGAATGGAGCTGGGAAGGGAAATGCAGCTCCAGGCCTTTGTGCTTTGGACAAGGCACTGCTGCAAGCACACAGGCTGCCCGGAATCCTGAGACAGCATCATGCTGAAGGCCTGCCCTGGACATGTAGCAGAAAACCATGTGCCCTTCACAACAGGCGAAGCAATGAGGGAGAACATGGCCACATATGTCTCCTTGAGCACTTACTGAGGACCCCTGAGAGGTATGTTAAAATGGAAGAACTTACTCTCCTACTGCCTCCTCACACCTTGGAGGAACCCTGGCTCCACCTATCCGGTGATGCCCATCAGGGCAAAACAGAAACGTGAGCCCAGGTCTGCTAAGTCCTTCCAAAGACCCCCGCAACTCCTTCATAGGCAGCTGGAACCACAACCAAAAAGCTGCCCCCAGCTGTATACTCATCCCGTGCCTGCCACAAAACTACCCATGCAAATAAGGCAGCAGACAACAGGCATGGACAATGACCATCCAGACACCTACTGTGAAGGGCTCCTGAGAAATAACTTAGTTCAAACACACCGGGGAAAAAATGCCTCATCTGCATTTCTACACAAGGGCCTCCCTCACAAACCTCAAATGGGGAATTGACGAGAAGTATGGTGGCACAGGACACCGATCGCTAAATGGTTTACACCGACACAAGATCAAAATGGAACACACTCAGTAAATCACAACGGAGCAAAATTGCACAACGGGAAAGAGAACTGAGTCAGGGCATCGTGGGCCCAGGACTTACTCAGGCCATGACAAGCACTGCAGGCGGCACAGAGGTCAACACATGACCCATCAGCTACACACACCAGACAGTGGAGGCAGATTCAGGACCCCAGAAAAGGAACCTGGCACAGAACACACACAGCAGATCAAGAACCAAATGCAAACAGGACACATGAAGCCAGAGCGCGGACCATAACCACCAAACAGCTGGCCAAAGAGAATGGCACAGGACACTTTACATAAGGACCTGAACCCACAGGTGCACATGGACAGCACACAAAAACAAATGCAAAAAACAAGGCACGCCCAGTCAAAACTCAAAAAAACAGACCAAGGCATACCTTCCCACCATTCACACAGAGATCACGGATACCGCAATCAAAACTGAGGTCTGCATACAGGCAGTCAGGTACCTAGTCAGCCACTTCACAACAGAGGCATATCACCGCATTACGCACACAGGAGGTAAACAACATGCCCTCACACAGTGTAAATGGCACCAAGACCTCAGTGACCTGAACCCTTAACATCTTACCGCCAAACCATGCAACCTGACAATCCTGTGCAGACAACACCAAAATTTAACAAAGCACAGAAAGAAGCAGCAATATCAAACAGTGGACATGATACAAATGAGCATCATGTCGCCGGAGCAAAGTAGACAGCTGGGCAGCACGACACTAACTCCCAATAACCACACAAATCAAAACAGGACCGGCTCCCACCTGCGAGTTTCAAAAAGTAGTGTTTCTGCCTCGTAGCAGAATCCCGAGTCCCAAAACAGCAGATGGCAATTTGAAAAGGAGTGATTGCCAACAACACTACAAGAAACAACACAGGCACACATCCTTAGTGAAAACGCGTGCCATTCCAACTGTAGCCACAAGGTGGCAGCAAAGGATCAAACATCACACGAAGACGTTGCAAAGTTGGAAAGACAGGACCAAGACTTGCAGCAATAGCCACAAGGTGGCAGCAGAACCTAACACATCACATGTACACGATCAAAGGAAGAAGAGACGGGAACATCAGTAAAGGAAAGGACGTATACAGGGAACCCACAAACGGCAAAGAAAAAGTGCTCAGGCAAGCCCAAGTAACTGAGGACCCCTGAAGTGGCGAACGGCCGCGCAGGCTGAGCAAAGGAATAGGCCACCTTGTCGCAAAAAGGATAACACCACTCCCAGGGAAAAAAATAAAACAAAAATACATAAATAAATAAAAACAAAAAAAAACACGCATCCAAAACCAATTGGTATCACTGGATGGAGCGTCATCCTGCGGAATGAGAGGTCCGGGGTGCGACACCACTCAAGGACCCATGCCTTGGCAGAACTCACAACCACAGCAACGGGTGTGCAGGAGGCAACTGATCGATGTTGGTCTCTCATGGATTTCCCTATGTGACCCTCTCCCTGTCCTATACCAAAAATACGAAAAATATATATTTTCTTAAAAAAGGGAAAAATGAGGCGCAACCAAAGCAGCGCAAACTTTGGCTAAGGCAGTCAACAGGACACACGCACTTCAAGTCACACCCAACCCGCAGTTGGCCACCGCACTCCCCAGGTTCCCTACCCGTCTCACCTCAGGAGTCAGGAAGGCAAGCGCGATGCCAAGATCCTACGGGTGAATGCGAGAAAGACGATCCCCCAGGAAGGTTCCATATCCTCAAGCGCCGCACGAAGGAATCATGCCGAAAACAGGACGATGAGAGGCAATGAGCACAGAGGCCTGCATGGAGACTGTGGAATGTGAACCGGAAAGCGAACCACAGGTGAGCACTACTGTTTGGGCAGCAGAGTTCAGGCAGCTCTACGCTCTCCGCGCAACTCTTAGCTCCCCTCCTGGAAATGCCCTGAGGGAGGAATGCTTGAAATCTGCATCTACACAAAGAGCTGGGCCGAGCAATTGTCTTCTGCCAGCAGAGACCTTGCAACTCCAAGATATGCGGGCAGGGAGTGACTTCCCTCTTTCCGTGGCCCTGCAGCTGTACCTCTTTGTCATGGCTATCAAGCTAATAGCCGACCATCAGGTAGCTGAAGCACGCCCCGCCCCTGCCTGCAAGAGAAGGCAATGCCCATCACCCCCGCTGCGGACCCCATCGCTGCGCTTTGTGAGCGGAGGCCTGCCCCACACCCAGACTGCGGCACCCAATGAATTCCATGGAAAACGGTGACGCAGCCTCATTTGGAGGAGAAGATATAAGTGAGGTGCGCAAACTGCCCTTCCTCTCCCAGAGGCACAAATCCTCAACCCACCTTACGTGCGATGCACCTGGGTGAGTTGCCTGTGTGAGGCAGGACATTCCCTTCTTTCGGTGGAATGTCGGCATTCCCTGTGATCGGGATTAACGCTAGATGATGACTCGGGGCACCAGTAAGAGGAAGAGGGAGGGGAAACCGGAGCAAGGCCAATGTGGAGGAGACATGGGTGGCTGTGGCTGAGTGGGGGCAGAGAAATGGGAATGAAACGGTGATGGTGGGAGCAGGGAAAGCAGTGAGAGCCCAAAAATAAGGGCTGAAAGAGGTCAGCTCCGAAGGAGGAAGGACCACATACTCTCTCGTGGGCGACTCCCGCGTGCCCATAGGGAACAGGGAACCTCTGGAAGGGAGGGAGTGAAGGGCCAGGCCTAAAGTAGGACGCACATGGCCCTTCTCGTGAGGTATTGGTGACTGTGTGACCATGAGGAGCGCAAATAAGGCCCATGAGGCCAGCTCCAGCACACAGGGTGGCGGTTTCAGACAGCTGCCCGAGAACACAAGGCAAGTACCAGGGATGAATGGCGACGCGAGGGGCAAAAGCCTCCCGGAGCTCACCCCTGAAGCAGCACACTGTTGATAGCACGCCATGGCAACCCTTGGAAATCTAGACAGAAAGCAGTGAACCCCGGGAAAAAGTAATAGCAATAAACAGCACAGAGGAAATATGAAAGACCTTTAATGTTGCCCCAGGAATGATACCTGTGGATCCAGTCCCAAAGTAGACACCCTTGTAAGCGCAACAGTGAAAAGGCAGGACACACATGAATTCAAATTGCTATGGGAAAGGCAGGGAGTCTTTCAGGAACACAAAAGCGCTCCTTGGTCAAGAGAAGAAATTGCAGGCTCCAGCTTGTTGGGAAGCACTTCAGCCCCGAGCAACACCGAGAAGATCCACAGGAGTGCGTGACACCGAGGAAAGGCTTCGGAAACGAGTAAGTGAAAACAAACCCCAGGGCCCCACCTTGTGCTCTCCACCTGCGCTCTCTTCTGCCGGAAATTCCTTGTGCTCTCTCCAACTCACTGCACCCATCCCCCTAATTTCCTACACCCTCAATGCCTGCTGTAATGATGCTGCCTAATGATGTCACGGGAAATGGGGAGACTAAGTCTGAGAAATGTGAGTGGGGAACCGCAGCAGCTACAGTTAAGGGTGCAGCCTTTACTCAGAGGGACGGGAGGTAAGAATAGGACATGTTCCCAGGGCAAAGCCATAACCTGGAGTGGCAAGTGCAGACAATCCTTCCTTTGACACATGAACAAGCAGGGAAATTGCAAAGCCATTCCTTTCACAGACAAATGGACAATGCTGCCTTTTCGTTTTCACAGGCTGATATCACCAGGAAGAGCAAGAAAGACATGCCTACGGCGCACATGGAATGGCTTCCCTGTCAATACTATCTGCAGAGGCAGCAGAAGGTGAAATCCCCATGCAGCAAACAGGAGCTGCAGAGCTAAGAGGTGAGTGCCTCTGGGGAAGCACAAAGGAACATGTGCCCAGGTCTGCCTGCCGGTGGGGTAGGGTAGCGGGCTGTAAGGACAGAGCGGAAGCATCCCCTCAGGGCAGGAGACAGACAAAGAGCTCTGCTCGTAGCTGGGGGGAGGGTGGGGCTGAAAGTATCCAGGTGTACACCTAGGGGCGCTAGGAAAACAAAGCAGACAGGTAGACCAAGATACTCTCCATTCAGCAGAAAAATACCTTTTGTCTCCCTGGGAAACAAGAAAACAATGATGGGAAAAGGAAGGCACACTGTGGGTGAGATGAAGGGGAGCCCCTCAGAGAAAACCTGAGTGGCATTGCCATGAATCAATGATATTCATGAAACGCTCACCCACTACACAGGTAAAAGAAAGACAGGAGACCATGATGCTGCTGCTGCTGCTGCTGCTGCTGCTGCTGCTGCTGCTGGGGACAAATGACTGGAGGACGGGCTGTGGAATCACACCCTGCTCGGACACCACATCCATCACGGCCGACCAACCTGACTGTGCAGGGGCATGCACACGGACAGACAGCAGCATGCACCAACATCCAACTGAAGGCACAGAATCCAAAGAGCTCATACACAATACCCGCCCGCTCAAGAGCTCAGCAAAACACATGGTCAAAAAAGGACCCATTCACCCTGCCCGGCCTCTCCACAATCCCTAGCGCTGCATGACCTTCCCTTCCATGCCCCCCTCACACCACCTTGCGCCACAAGTGCTCTTCTGTCCCCCTGTCCCCGGCCCCAGCACCCTGGTGTGGTGAGTGTCAATGATTTCTTTGTGTATGAGCGACTCCGAGCAACATGGAGAGGGGAGGGGGACACGGCATGTGACAGGGTGGACACTGGGAGGAAACAGGGAGCTAATGCAGCCAAAAAAGTAAGGGAATGAAGCGCGTGTTTTGGAGGGAGGCAGGGGCACACGTGTTGAGTGGGCAAAGGAATCAGAGAAAAGCAATAGCTCCCGGGCAAGACAGACCCAGTAGAAGAGGGGTTGGATCATAACAAAAAGGTGGCAGCTCTCTGCTAACAAAAAGGGAACACTCATGAAACACACACAGCAAGAGTCACCCTACAGGACACCAACACTCTACTCCCTGATGGCATGTCTCTAGATTTGTGACAGGGTGGGAAGAGTACTTGGGAGTTTGTATCGGAACCCAGGAAGATTGCATAATGAAAAAAAGGGTGCCTGGTGACTCCCCACAGTGTGCGGGCAGTGGTGAGGTGAAGGTTGAGGGCACTCAGAAAACCTGAATCCATCATCTTGCACACATGCATTTACACATGTATTTGAATGCGCGGACATGACACAAGCAGTAAACAACAGCGGGCACACGCTCAGAAAAAAGTCCATGGGGGTCTGGGGGGAAAGATACACTGAGGGGATGTATTGCAGGAACAACGAGGGGGGGGGGGGGCGGGGGTGAAGTGGCAGAAAACATTCCTGCACGGATGGGCACAAATGAAACGGAAGAGTAACCCCTCTTCTGCAAACTAGGTCAGCACTGTGAATGTAAAAAACAAGGTTAAAACAGCACTGCCACTCGTCTTCACAATGATCAATGCTTTTAGAAGTGGCTCCTTTCGCCAGGGGAGGGCAGCACACATGCACACAATCACAGATTCCAGGTTAGTAGACATTGGACATAACAGATCACTGAAATATCAGCAACCTACCAAAGCAGGCACGGGCAAGCAACACAGGTATATGGGATCGTTCCAACAGACGGACCTGTGGGTGGCAGCAGTGCCACCAAGGGTAGGGGTAGAAGGGGCAACACTACTGGTAAAAGTCTGGCGTGATCGGGAGGTCTGGCTTTACTGCCATAACATGCAGCAAGCACTCCCAATGCCTCTACACACCTTGGGCGGAAAGGTGGGTTGCTTGGAACACAAAGCCTCCATGGGTGTGGGGTAATGGAACAAAGCAGTGCCAGGATTTCAGCTGCTGGACAGCAGCAAGAGCAGCCATCAATCATGGCTGGGGAGGTGCAGGGCTTGGGTCCCCTACTGTGCAAACAGATAATGCACTTCTTACCCACAGACTTCCTGCATCTGCCCAGACCTGAGGCGTCCATGAGAAAAGAGGCCAGCAAAATATGGTTGCTGTGACCACAAGGGTGCTGGCACAACCTTTGAAAAGCAAGCAGGGAGACGGACACGGGGGCAGGGGGAAGAGAAGCCACGACACTGATGGGAGCACTCAGGAAAAGGAGGAAGGGGAAAACTGCACAGCAGAAACACGGATACACGTAAGGGCAGGGGTTGGAGGTGCTAGCACACAGACCTCAGGCAGACATCCAAAGACAATGGGCAGACAAGGAATAGAAACAGGAAGACACCACTTGCAACGACAAGCACCACCTTGACATAGCCATCCATACTCACGGGTCCCCAGCAGATACCCATACTGAGCAAGCAGCAGTGTCAGGGAGTCAATAAGGACTGAGGAAGGGGTGAAGGAATACAGGTGCTGAGCACCAGGATGTCCACAGAGTGGGCTCTGATTCCACAGCTCAGCAACAAAAACTCAAGAAGAATCTAGACACTAATCGGGAACACCAACAAGAATGACAGTACTGACAGTTGGGAGACTTGTGATGCAAACATGAGAGCTGCAATAACGAGCTCCTGTGTGAATCACATGGTGGAATAGGGAAGGATGGGGTCACAGCACATGGAATCCCAAGGGAAGGTAAAGGTGGCTCACAAGATGCACACATGGGCAGAATGTGCACAAAGCAAGGGGACATACTATGCAACAGCCCTTTTATGTACCTCTGCTTGCTCATACTGCAAAGAAACTGGGTGCAGAAGAAGTAGGACACAAATGCTGCCACTAGCTAATTCTACAGGTGGGAGTGAGAGTGGTGAAATGATCTTGCACTACACATGGCACTGCAGATTCACGGTTGACTCTGGTCTGATAAATGCAGTAGCAGCAGGTCCCCCTTGGAGAAACTGCAAGGGCAGGATACTTGAGGGATGAAAACCAGTCCAAAGATAAGGCTTGCAAGACTCATAACAAGGGCGAGACTGATAGCTCAAGACTAGTAAAATGGTTTAAGGGTAATACACTTGGGCACACTGAGGAAGGGAACAAGCTGGATTTAGTGCCAAAAGCTTCCCCTGCAAGCGCAGAGCAAACAGAAGCACGTGAAGATACACCATCTGCGGACACTGGGCAAGCAGACAGTAGGCAACCATGCTTGCCATTCATCTCAGCAACATGGAAAGGGGCACAGCAGCCCAGAGGGTTGGAGTGGGGGGCGGGAAACTTGGCTAGGACAAGATAGCCAAATGACACCACAGCTGCAATAGTACCGCACCTGCAGCAAGCATGCATACAGAAACACCTGGTGCTGCCCCACCAAAAAACAAAAACTGCCACCACAGACACTACACTCTCCAATCCGTGCAATTGACACATGGGAGATAAATGAGCAACAAAGGAACACTTGCAGCATGGGACAAGTATTGGATACAGGATGACACACTACACATGCAGAATCATGGCAGGAATGCCAAATACCACAAACTGCTTTTGAGGACAGCATCCTTTCAGTGGAACATTGGGACTGCCATTGGAGAGGCAGGGGCACAATCAAAAGTCGTTCCCATGGGTGAGCGACGCTACAAAACTAGAGAACAAACTCATATTGTATGGCTGTCACACAACTGTGCAGTTAAGGGTGAGGGACAACATGATGTGGGTCACATAAAGGATCCTATGGGTGCTGCCAAAGTCAGTACTGTTGGAAAACTCATTGGGGGAGAAGGGTTTGAAGAACGCTGAGGCATCAGCCAAGACCTGCTTCAGCCTCATACTGCATGTCTTCCTCCATAATGTGTGCTGATTCTCCTGCCATCATCGTGCCTGCTGCTCCCATAGAACCGTGGACTAGGGGTTTGAGGGGTGCTGGGTGATGGAGACTGAGTGTTGACGAGTGGCAGGGAGACTTCCAGGACTGAGAATACAGAGCCGTTGTTGATAATGATTGCAGCAGCAATGAGAGGACAAATGGAGAGCATACTCACTCAGCCAGACCTGACACACACTAGTGTGGCACCCGCACAACACAAAGGACATGAGTATAGGGAAGGTCAGACAGCAGGTTGCTCAACCCACAGGGGTACTCGCACATCCTTTCAAAGGAACCCAAGAGGACGGAATTCTACACTGTCGAGGGAGGCCTTGGGAAAGGTTACAGGAGGAAAGGGAAAGAAAAAATGATCAGCCAAAGGTCCATAGGCTGTAGGCCAAAGAGCAGGGGTAGGGGGGAGCCTATGCTAGCACACATGCCTGAGACATCCATACACAAACACAATGGGCAACCACGGAATGGGAAAATAAATCACACCAATTGAAAGTGCATGCACCACCTTGAGATACTACCCAGCACTCACAGATTCTCACCTCACAGAGAAAATACCCTATCACTGAGCAGGCAGCAGTGGGATGCAGCCAATTAGGAACAGCGGAAGGGTGAGGGGGCAATAAAGGTGGGGAGGAGGAGGTTAGGCTCTGATTCCAAAGATCAGCCACACAGACTGACATAAATCCGTACACTTGCTTACTTGCAACACACCAACACTGGGAAACAATGCAAGCTGTATACCTTCATACCGGATATAAAAAACAACCATGACTAGAGCTTCAAACATGGTCTCCAGTGTTCAAAAGCTCGCTCATGGTTGAGAAAGGATGACAACAAGGAACACACTTCCCCAGGGCAGGTGAAGGTGGCTCAAAACATGCACACATCACCAGAATACACACAGATCCTAGGGAAAATGACATGCATGTCCTGCAACCAACATTTTAGGGACTTATGGCTCACAATGCACAGCGGGCAGGTGGACAGGCGGGCATGCAGGTGCAGCTGAGGAATAGGACACCACAGATGCTGCTGACATACAGCTCAGACGGAGGAATATACTGCTGCAACTACGACCACTGCAATGAGACAGCAATGCACGTCTAACTGCAGTTTCTGGGCTGCTTCTGATTTCGGTCTGCATACTCCAAAAGCAGCAGGTCCCCATGAGAGACACTGCAGACCGTGGCAGGAGACTTGAAGGGATAAAAAGCAGCACAAATACGCTTCACTCACAACACGGTGGGGGGAGGGGAGGCGTCAGGAATGGCAGATAAGGACTGAGGAAAATTGGGGGGGCGGGGGGACTCCTTACTCCAGCTATGTAGGGGATCGGCTACACAGCAACTAGCAGCCCCTGAAGTCGTACACCATTAGTGTGCTGGGGAAAGAGCCAGGCATACTTTGCCAATTAGCTCAGCTGAAAGGAAAGAAACACAGCAGCCCAGAGACTGCACTGGGGATGGGGAATGACACACCACATCTACAACCGCACAGTGATTGCACCAAGCATATGATGACACCTGGGTCGGTCCAGCCAACAAAAAGCAACGAAATGCTGCCACAGACATTGCACATATTGCACTTGGCTCAATTGGGATAAAGCCAATAGACCGGCAACCGACAACAACTGAAGACTCCAGAACATAGCTGAGCAACAAAATACTTGCAGCATGCATACAAAGGCTTAGATGCAGGGTTTAGGATTATACATAGTGGATGCGAAAATCAATTGGAAATATCCAGGACCACACACCTTGAACAAGCAATACTATTTGGAATGGCGTCCTTTCATTGGATGATGGGGACTGGCATCAGAGAAAACGGGGCAGAATCAGAATTCAGGACCAGGGATGAGTGATGGCAGAAAAGTAGAGGGACTGCAAAGTGATGAAAAACGAGTCCCATGATACATGGGGTCCACCAACAGCATTGCTGAAGGTGTCAGAGATTTGATGATGCAGGCAAGGATGAGGACACTGCAGATGCTTCTGGTATGCAACTCTTCAGGGAGGGCAGGAAGAGGCTGCTGCCACCACGACATACATACAGCTGCAGCAGAGCACGTGCAACACCAGATTCTGCCCTCCTTCCAGCCTGCATAGTACACCAGCAGCAGAAGCTCCCCATCACAGCACAGACCATGGCAGGATACCTGAGGGATGAAAAGCAGTCCAAACACCAATCTTGCAGGACTCACAGGGCAGGGGCAGCAGTGATAGGTGAATGGGAGAATGCTGGTGGTGGAGGGGAGGGGGGTGTGCTCTTGCACACACCTATGAAGGACACAAGGCGCACTTAATACCAAAGGCTTTCCATGGAGCTGCACAACCCGACACAGCCCATGGTGTGCCACCTGGGTGCTAGGAGAGCAGCCGAGAGTCAGGCATACTTTCCAGCCATGCCAAGTGCAGGGAAAGCAGCAGAGCTGTCCAGAGCTTGGGATGGAGTTTAAGGAGGGGGTCAAGCAGGAAATTGAGATACAGCATGCCACTTACACGCCCCAGATTGGGTAGCACAGCAAATGCACCATGCACATACTAACAACTGGGGATGATCAACAACATAAGCATTGACCAGAAAAGAAAACCTCCATGGTCCTACATTCAACGAGAATACAGGAAATACAGACAAGCATAATGGGAAAGCGGATACACACCACCACTTAAAATGTTCAAGAAAAAAAAATAAGGAAATACTCAAGCATGACATGGGTAAGAAAAATAATACAGCAGGCAATTAGGATAAGACACGGGATGCAGAATCATACCGGGAAGACCCTGCATCATGCAACTAGAACTACCAATGCCTTTAAGATGGTCTACATCCTTTTGCAAGATCGTAGTGAGTGCAGACCCTCTGGCTGCTGATGGAGAGGCAGGGACACAATCAGAGGTGGGTGACCCTGGGGGTGAGAGACAATGGAGAAGTGCAGGGACTCTGAGACTGCTAAAACTAAGTCACATGGTACACGTGTCCCACAACAGCGTTTAGGGGTGGGGAGAGGCATGATGGTGCAGGTGAGGTTGAGGACACCACAGATATTGCAGGCATACAGCTCTGAGGGAGGAAGACACTGCTGCCAGCACAACTACTGCAACAAGATGGCAATGCACGTGTAAATGCAGTTTCTGTGCTGCTTCTGATTTCAGTCTGCATACTCCAATACCAACAGGCACCCACAGGATAAACTGCAGACTGATGGGATGATTGAGGGATGAAAAGCAGTCCAAGGATGAGATGTGAGTCACTACACAGCGGTGCCAGTGATACCACAACACTAGGAAAAGGGTGGTGGTGGGGAGCATACTTTGACAGAGTTATGAAGGGGACAAGCTGCATTCATATCACCAGCTTCCCCTGCAACGACACAGCAACAATCAGCACATGGAGATGGACATGTGCCATCTCTTGATGCTTGAGAAGCAGCCAGGAGACCATACTTACCACTCATCTCAACTACAATGAAAGGTAACCCAGAGGTTTCAGTGGGGGGGTGGGGGGGTGGGGGGGGTGGACTAGGCTAGGATGCAGCAGCACACTAACACCAACAAAGCTACAACAACAGAGCAACTGCAACAAGGAAACACTAACATCCGGGGATGGACAAACCAATACACTGAACTGCAGCCACACACATACATACTCCACTGAGTACTCAGATGGGACAGGGCTGAGCAACAAAATGATTCTTGTAGCATGAGATGGGAGTTCTTCTGCAAAAGATTTAGGGTGACACACTGCTGATGCAGAATCATAGCAGAAATCTCCAGGCCCATACACCTGGAAAAAGCAGGACTTTTTAAAAGGGTATGAGCCTTTCACTAAAACATAAGTACCGGTAGCACAGGTGCAGGGACACGACCAGAAGTCAATAACAAGGGTAAGCAATGGAAAAGTTAACTACGATCTGACACAGCACATACAACTACAGATTCTCAGCTCTTTGTGATCTGCATACTCCAGTAGCAGAAGATCCCTATGGAAAAAACTAGACTAGCGTGATACTTCAAAGGATGAAAAGCAGACCAAAGACCAGACTTGCAGGACTCACAGCACAGGTACAGCACTAATTGCTAGAAAAATGTTGAGGGGTGGGGGGGGAGACTTGGTGCTCTTGCAAACAGCTATGAAGGATGCAAGCTCCACTTAGTACCACACGCTCTCCATGCACCTGCACAGCACCATAAATGTGTGGCATCACGTTAGTGCGACACCAGCCAGGAGACCAGCATACTTTCCATTCATTTCTACTGCAATGACAGGGGCAGAGCACTCAAGAGTGTGGAAGGTTACAAGGAGAGAAAAGAGGCGGAAGAACTAGGATACACTAGCATGCCATACCTAGAATGGCACAGCAACTGCACCAAGCGGGTGGTAACAAACCTTGGAATGCCCAAGAAATGACCAAATTGCTGGCACACCCCATCTCCAACACGACACTCAATTGGAATTAAGCAAACAGTAACCCAGTCATAAAATAAAAGGAAAACCACCAGTGAGAACATGAAAATGAAGACAATGAAAGCAGACTCATGTGGGCAATAGAAAAAGAAAAGAATGATCACAACATGTATAACGACAGGTGGGGCGGGAATTCTTTACAGGGCTTTATGCTCACATGTGAATGTAGAATGGTGTGAGAAATGTCCTATAACATGCAACAACAACAAGCAGTGCTTTTACAATTCTCATGCTTTAGACAGGTCATAGCAAGATAACAACATCCAACCACTCAGAGTGACATAGAGACACAAACAGCAACCAGGGGACAGATGGTGAAATAGCAGAGACAGTGCGGGACTCTTAACACAACCACCTGCAGGCATTTGTAAGACCATATTGAGTGGACATACAGGTCACACCTGAGAGACTATGGATGCTGCCAAACATACTGCTCACAGCAAACTACAAGAGGGGGTGGTTGGGGGATGCACAGGGCGCTGTCACGAGCACAAATGCTACAAGTCCTGGCTCCACGATGTGGGCTCATGATGATGCCATCATTCAGGACCTGCAGCCCGCTCACAATGTGAGCAAACGTGGACTGTGCAGGGGGAGGGGGTAGCGACAAAATACAGAGCAGCAGAAAGACTTCCAATTCTCAGAATACACAGTGGTGGTACAAACTGGAAAAAGGAACTTAACCTAGAACAACAACAGATGACATGACCTGCACTGATTCACCTACTACAGCATCAGCACCGTACCACATAAACCATGAGGATGGCAGCCCTCAAAAGACGACCAGGAAACCACGCTTAAAAACGTTTTAAGCACCACAGACATGAACTTGCAGGGGTGGGGTGTAAAGCAGACAAGAGTTATGTGCAAACTAGGCTGGGAAGCTAATGTTGGGGAAGCAAGTAAAAAAGGGACAAAGAAAACTCTTCTAACATGCAAACTTAATCACAATTGGGGTTCCTATAACTTCTCATTCCATCTGGAAACATGCTTTTTTTTTTTCCTTAAAGAAAGGGTAATAGGAAACAGAAAACAAGACCACTAGTACAGAAAGATA
>NW_027645552.1:0-30000 GCF_951640355.1 Cnephaeus nilssonii | reverse complement strand
AGCAAATTAAGAAATAAACAAGCAAACAAACAAGCAAATGGGAGCATGAACAACTGAACCAAAGAAAACATTGGGCGAAGCCCTGCAAATGGAAAAGGTGATGGCACAGAGAAGAAGGTCCATTCACAGACCGAAACGCACATGGAAATGTGGAATTATGAAAACATCTCCCTAAAACATTAAGGACAATGCCAATGTCATTGTAAATGCTGCCGGAGTAACAGAATGTGGGAAAACATCGCAGTGAAATGAAATCATTTCACTCATACATAGGAGAAAAGCTGAAAGCGACCAGAAACACAAGGGAACAAAGACATCCAAGTAACATAATGGGAAAACACGTATGAAGCTAACATGAACAGATAAAGATAGCACCAGAAAGAAAAACTGAATACAAAAATCAGAACAGCAAATGAAGAAGAGCAATAAGCACCAAGGACTTCATGTCTCACTCATAAACTAATAAGTAAATACTAACATAACATAATAGGTAAATATATGATTGGATAAATAAGTACTAAATAACAGAATAGATAACTTACGACTTGCATAAAGAAATAAAGAAAGAAATAGTCAAGGAATTAATTGAATGAGCAAATAATGACATTATTACAGAAATAATCACATAATGGAGTAAATCATTAAATAAATATGTAAATTATGCTGTAACCGTTGAAATTATTGAATAACTGATAATATGATGAAATGACTAAGTAAGTGAGTAAATAAATATGAAAGTAAAGAATTAACTAAACAAGTAAAGAACTAAAGAATAAATGTCTATATGAAAAAACACGATAGAAAGTGAAAGTAAAGAAAAGACTACATAAATAAAGGGAAAACTAAATAAATAAATGAATAAAAAATTACATAAAAAAGTAAACAAAAAAAGGTTAAGTCCAATAAAGAAGTGATAAACAGGAAATCAAGCAAAAAACAGATAAGAAATGAATTATTAATAAAATGCAAATCATTACTAAATAAACAAATGATTACATGATAAAGAACTAACAAAAATTAAGAAATAGGTGAGAAATAAACAATTAATAAATAAACGATTAATACGTAATTAAATATTAAAATATCAATGAATTAATTAATCACTAAAGAAAGACATTAACAATCAATTAAGAGAAACTAGTTGAACAAGCAACATGTAAATCAGTAAGAAATTCATCAATAACAAGTAAACAGCCATACCAAATAAAAGGTAAATAACACATAAAAAATGAAAATGAGTGATAAATGAGAAGTACATACTAAATAATAAATACCAAAAAAAGTAATAAATAGCAAGTAAATAATACACAGTAAATCAAAAGTAAATGAGACATAAAAATTAAATAGTAAGTAAGAACAATGTCATGAACGATAACCAAGTCAAGAGTAAATACATAATACACACCAGATTATGGAAAAATAACTAAGAAAATTATACACTAGCAAACAAATAATAACATAACTACACGAGTAAATGAAAACTAACTGAAAAGAGACATAAGTAAATGAATAAGCACAAAAGAAATAAGGAAATCCTACATAAGCCAATAGCAAAATAATAATAAAAATTGAAGAAATATATCAGAAAATAAAACATAAGCAATAATTGAGAAAATAAATGCTTACTCACAAATAAATAATAAACACAAAGTAAGTGATAAACAACAATTACAAAGTAATTAATAAAAAAGGTGGAAATAGCAAAGAACAAAGTAAATAAGAAGTAACTAACAACAAGGTAAATAATGAATAAGAAACAAATCAGTAAATGAGAAAATTAATAAATTAGCAGAGACTTTGTACATAAGTAAGGAATACATACACAGAAGACAAAAATAAAGAAATAAATATGTAAACAAATAAATATGAAAACAAACATGTGCATGAATAACTGAATGCATACATAAGTAAATGAAGAAGTATGCAGGTAAATCACTCAAAAGGCAAAAAAAATTAGTTCACTAAACACTAAAATCGATAAATAGCTTATAACATGAGTAAGCTAAAAAGTAAATAAATAAACAATTAAATAAGTAAATGAAGGAATCCCTAAAGAAACAAAGAAGCACTTACATAAATGATTAAGTAAGTAAATAAATGATCATGTAAATAAATACGTACTTAAATATATGAGGAAATCTAAGGGATAAATATGTAAATACATCGTTAAGGAAATACCCACATGAATAAATGAATAAATAAATAATTTATAAAGTAAGTAAAGTAATAAATATGGACACAAAGTCGTAAACACATAAGTACATCAATACATGAGAAATTAATAAGTTGAAAAGTAATTAGGTAAATAGACCCAAAAAAGAAAAGAAAAGTAATTAGGTAAGTATAAAAGTTAGTAAATAGTTAAGTAAGTAAATCAGCATGCAAATATAAAGGTCAATATAGAAATAAATAACTAAATAAGTATGTAAGTAAACACCAAAGTAAATCACAAAATAAGTAAATAATTTCATAAGCAAATAAAGGACTGACAAAATAATAAAGTAAGGAAGGAAATAATGAAATAAGGAAGTAAAGAAATAGTAAATAAGCACATAACAAAAAATAAATAAGTAAACGATAAATAATAAAGAGGTAAATAATACAATGAGAAATGAACAGCAAATGCTAGGTAAGTAAAGAATAAAACAAGCAGAAATTACATAATTAATTTAAGAAGTTACAGGGAAAAATTTAACGAAGCAACTAAGTAAGTAAGTAATTATTCTTAAAAATTCCCGAATAATAACTAAGTAAGAAACTGAATAAGTAAAAAATACTTACAATCATAACCAAGTAAGGAAATACTATCAAAATACATCAGTAAGTAAATAACAGGTAAATTAATACATAAAGAAGCCAAGAACATTTAATTAAAGAAATTTGCAATCAAGTACAGTGGAAACCAGCAACTAAGTAACAAGGAAATACCAAAGAAAGAAATAAGAGATGAGTAACACATGACAAAATACACATCAAGTCATGCAAAGTAACTAATTAAGAACGTGTAAGGAAGAAAATGGAAAATAACAGGTAAGTAATAAATAAGAAATCAAAACTAAATACCAAGAAAACAATAAAGAATAAATGAACAGGAAGTAATATACAATGCAGACAAATTACATAAAAATGATTAAATAAATAATAAAGAAAAGCTGAAAAATATATGTAGTGAACACGAAAGGAAACAATAAACAATAGGCAATTAAGTAAAAAATAAATGACAAATGAATACTAACAGCGCAATAACATGAAAGATCAAATCAATAGTAATCAAAACCAAGTAAATAATGGAAAAGGAAAATATTTTGAAAATAAATAATGAAGTAAATAAGCAAATAAATCAATAAATAAGTAAATTGGCAAACACATAAATGAACAAGTACATAAAGTAACTAAGCAATGCTTAAACTGAGATATTAAGTATTCAGAAAGCATAAACAAGTACCTATATCATTAAAAAAAAAAGCAAAATAAAATATACAGAAACGAACCAGGAAAAAAGAAAAAGAAAAAAAGTGAATAAGGTAGTAAATAGGTAAGTAAGTAAATAAGAAAGTAAGTACGTAAGTAAGTAATTAAGTAAGTAAATAAGTAATGAAGCAAAAAAGTGAATCACGACGTACATAAGAAGGTAAATACGTGAAATAAGCAATGAAAAATTAATCACCTAAGCAACGGAATGAGTAGGCATGTAAACAAGTAAATAAAAAAATAGGAAACTGCATGAGAAACAACTGAGAAACTTCAGAACCTGGAAAAGAAATAAAAAGCAATTCCACAAATACATGAGCAAACAAAGTAATAAACTAACAAATAGGCAGATAAACAAGCAAATAAACTGGGAAACCAGGTTAAAGCCATACAAAATCAGAGGCTGATGGGAACGGGCAGGAGGACAAGTATGTGACACCGTAATCAATAAAGAAATTTGAAGAAAAAATCAGAAGCTGAGGGAACATACTGCAAAGCACATCAGCAAACAGGGAAACAAAGGGAAAGTTGGAAGGATGAAATTCCCTCCTTAACACATAGGAGAAATATCAATGCAATTATTAATAGTGCTAGACTACTGAAATGGGGGAAAGCATGGAAGCGAAAGCAATTCATTTCGCTCAGAAGTATCAGTAAAACTGAAAGAGACCTGAAACAATGGGTCAAGAACATCAAAAGGAAAGAACTGGAAAAGCATACATGAAGCAAACACAAGCAAATAAGGACAACAGCTCACAAAACAAAGGAAGACAGAAGGCAAGACTACAAATGAACAACACCACTGCACATGCATGACTTCATGTGTACCTCATGATTGATGTATCCCTCTTGCTTGGTATCTACAGGAGCAGCCCGCTGGCGGCGAATGGGCTCCCACAGAAACGGTGAAGCAGTATGACAATCAGAAAAAGGAAAGCACACGGGACAGCTGAGGTGTGCATAAAAACTCAAAGCAATAGCACATGTGGGGGGGCGGGGGCGGGGGCGGTGCCAGCAGGCTCCTCTTTGCAACCTTAAAGACTGAAGTACAGGCCATGATGGTAAAGCTCCCTCACAAGCAGGCAGTTGCACGGAACTCGCAGGAAAAGTGGGGACCCTTGCGCAAATAGCAGTGTAACAGCAACACAGACAATCGCAGAGGCTTAACACTCTTTACCTCAACCTCCACACAGAAAAGAAAATCTGTACATGGAGGAGCTAAACCTGGGAAAGAAACCCATGGATGTATTTCCCTTTTCAGATTCACTGACATCAAAGGATGCAGAGACAGAGAAAGCCTGGACACACCACGACGTAGTTCCAAACCAACAGCATACTTACCTGCGAGAACAACCGTGTCAGGACACCACGACACTTTGGCTAGAAAAACTGTCCTTCCTCAGGGAAGGTCCATGAAAACGGCGCAATATTGTTCTTTCTGAAAAAAGTTTTTTGGTTATGCTTTCTCTCACCTGTGAATCCTCATGGACGACACTTATAACTGAGCTTATAAGAGAAACAGACAGGGAACCCAACAAGGTGTAGCTCAGTGAACAGAGCTTCAGCCTGTAGAAGGAAGGAGCTGAGGACGGATTCCGGGAAGGGCACACATGCAAAGGCTTCCCACTCCATAGCCAGTATTACCATGCGGAAGGCAACCAATGCAGGGATGCCTCTAATGATGGCTGTTTCTGCCTAATGCACTCTCGCCTCCTCTCTAAAAGCAGTAAGCACCCATTTTGTTACAAAAGAGAGCTAGAGTGCAAAGGAGAGGCATCGGCAGAGAGAAACACATGCATTGGTAGCCTCCCACATGCAGCCGCCAGTCAGGGAATGGAGCCAGGAAGGGAAATGCAGCTCCAGGCCTTTGTCCTTTGGACAAGGCACTGCTGCAACCACACAGGCTGCCCGCAATCCCGAGACAGCATCGTGCTGAAGGCCTGCCCTGGACACGTAGCAGAAAAGCATGTGCCTTTCACAACAGGCGAAGCAGGGATGGAGAATATGGCCACATATCTCTCCTTGAGCACTCACTGAGGACCCGTGAGAGCTGTGTTAAAATGGAAGAAGAACTTACTCTCCTACTGCATCCTCACGCCTTCGACGGACCCTGGCTCCACCTATCCCGAGATGCCCATCAGGGCAAAACAGAAACGTAAGCCTAGGTCTGCTTCGTCCTTCCACACACAGACCCCTGCAACTCCTTCATAGGCAGTTGAAGCCACACCAAAACAGCTGCCTCCAGCTGTCTACTCGTCCCGTGCCTGCCCCAAAACTACCTATGCAAATAAGGCAGCAGACAACAGGCATGGACAATGACCATCCAGACACCTACTGAGAAGGGCTCCTGAGAAATAACTTAGTTCAAACACACCGGGAAAAAATGCCTCATCTGCATGTCTACACAAGGGCCTCCCTCACAAACCCCAAATGGGGAAATGACGGGAAATATGCTGGCCCAGAACACCGATCCCTAAGTCGTTTACACCGACACAAGAGCAAAATGGAACACACTCAGTAAATCACAACGGAGCTGAATTGCACAACGGGAAAAAGAATTGAGTCAGGGCATCGTGGCGCCAGGACTTCATCAGGCCATGACAAGCACTGCAGGCGGCGCAGAGGTAAACACATGAACCATCGGTCGGTCACACACACCAGACAGTGGAGGCAGATTCTGGATCCCAGAAAAGGAACCTGGCAGAGCACACACAGCAGATCAAGAACCAAATGCAAACAGGACACATAAAGCCAGAGCGCGGACCATAAGCACCAAACAGCTGGCGAAAGAAAATGACACAGGACACTTCAAATAAGGACCCGAACCCACAGGCGCACATGGACAAGAAAACCAAAGGCAAAAAAAAGGCACACCCAGTCCAAACCCAAAAAAACAGACCAAGGCATACCTTCCCACCATTCACACGAAGATCACAGATTCCGCAATCAAAACTGAGATCTGCATACAGGGAGTCAGGTACCTAGTCAGGCACTTCACAACAGAGGCATATCACCACGCGACGGACACAGGAGGTAAACAACATGCCCTCACACAGTGTAAATGGCACCAAGACCTCAGTGACCTGAACCAACCCCTATCATCTTACCCCCAAACCATGTAACCTGACAATCCTGTGCAGACAACACCAACACTGAACAACGCACAGAAAGAAGCAGCAGTACCAAAGAGTGGACAGGATACAAATTAGCACATGTCCCCGGAGCAAAGTAGACAGCCTGGCAGCACGACGGGACCTGAAATGCTCACGACACTCACTCCCAATAACCACAGAAATCAAAACAGGACCGGGTCCCACCTGCGAGTTTCAAAAAGTACTGTTTCTGCCTCGTTGCAGAATCCCGAGTCCCAAAACAGCAGATGGCAATCTGAAAAGCATTGCTTGCCAACAAGACTTCAAGAAACAACACAGGCACACATCCTTAGTGAAAACGCGTGCCATTCCAACTGTAGCCACAAGGTGGCGGCAAAGGATCAAACATCACACGAAGAAGTTGCAAAGTTGCCAAGACAGGACCAACCAAGACTTGCAGCAATAGCCACAAGGTGGCAGCAAAACATAACACACCACATGTACACGATCAAAGGAAGAAGAGACGGGAACATCTGTAAATCAAAGAGCCGATAAAGGGAACCCACAAACGACAAAAAAAAGTGCTCAGGCAAGCCCAAGTAACTGAGGACCCCTGAAGGGGCGAACGGCCGCGCAGGCCGAGCAAAGAAATAGGCCACCTTGTCGCAACAGGGACAACACCACTCCCAGGGAAAAAAAATAAAACTAAAAATTAGAAATAAAAAAATAAAAAATAAAAACGCAGCCCAAACCAATTGGTATCACTGGATGGAGCGTCCTCCTACAGAATGAGAGAATCGGGGTGCGACACCACTCAAGGACCCATGCCTTGGCAGCGCTCACAACCACAGCAACGGGTGTGCAGGAGGCAACTGATCGATGTTTGTCTCTCATTGATTTCCCTAAGTATGTGACCCTCTCCCTGTGCTCTACCAAAAAATCGAAAAATGCATATTTTCTAAAAAAAGGAAAAATGAGGCGCAACCAAAGCAGCGCAAATCTGGCTAAGGCAGTCAACAGGAGACACGCACTTCAAGTCACACCCAACCCGCAGTTGGCCACCGCACTTCCCAGGTTCCCTACCCGTCTCACCTCAGGAGTCAGGAAGGCAAGCGCGATGCCAAGATCCTACGGGTGAATGCGAGAAAGGCGATCCCCCAGGAAGGTTCCAGGTCTTCAAGCGCCGCACGAAGGAATCATGCCGAAAACAGGACGATGAGAGGCAATGAGCACAGAGGCCTGCCTGGAGACTGTGGAATCGGAACCGCAAAGCGAACCATAGCTGAGCAGTACTGTTTTGGCAGCAGACTTCAGGCAGCTCAAACCTATCCGCAAAACTCTTGGCTTCCCTCCTTGAAATGCCCTGAGGGAGGAATGCTTGAAATCTGCATCTACACAAAGAGCTGGGCTAAGCCATTGTCTTCTGCCAGCAGAGACCTTGCACCTCCAAGACATGCGGGCAGGGAGTGACTTCCCTCTTTCCGTGGCCCTGCGGCTCTACCTCTTTGTCATGACTATCAAGCTAATAGCCGACCATCAGGGAGCTCAAGCACGCGCCGCCCCTCCCTGCAAGAGAAGGGGATGCCCATCACCCCGCTGCGGACCTGATCGCTGCGCTTTCCTAGCGGAGCCCTGCCCCACACCCAGAATGCGGCACCCAATGAATTCCGTGGGAAACAGTAGGTTTTTTAGAAAATTAAACCTAGGAATTAACATTCTAAAATTTAAAAATGTATCTTTATAAAAGTGAATAAAATGTGCTAGGCACTGAAAAAGCATCTGAGGAAAAATGCAACAGCCATATCTGATTATTAAAGTACTATTGTCAAATACAAACAGGAAGATAGTTGCTAAATGTCTTTCACTTAAAACCCTCTAAAAGGCCTCATTGCACTTGGAATACATTTTACAGCCTGAACAGGACTCTGCAGGCTCTGCACCCCGTTGGCCTGCACAACTTCCTGTCTCACACTCTCCCCTTTCCTCCAGCCACACTGGCCCTATTTCATTTCTTCAACCCAGTGAGCTCTTCCCCACCTCAGGGCCTTTGCACACACACCTCTCTGTCTGCAAGGCTCTTTGCTCAGGACTTCATAGGACTGACCTTTTTTCTCCTTTACATCTCACCCAGAAAAGACATCCACATGTGGAAAGTGTTCTCTATCTCTATATCATGGAATTAAATAGAGTCTATTTATATCCTCTCATTTTTTATTTTCAAAATTTTCATTCCACCTGCATTAGATTTTCAAAAGGAAAAAGACACAGTAAAATGTGTTGATCTTAAATACATTTAAAATGTCTTTGGTAAGATCTGAAATATTGATCTAAAGTTTTCCCCACAATAATTGACCAGCTGTCCCAGTGCTATTTGTTGCCAAAGGGCCCCCATAATGATCCACTCAGTCCCACGTGTGCAGGGCCCTGTTCCTGATGTCGCTGCCCAGCTCCCATGGCCTGCTCACTGCAGCACCCGTTCCGCACTGCTTGAGAATCCTGTCTATTTGACAGAGCAAGTCCCCTCCTTATATTCTTGTTAACTGTTTCCTGATTTGTTTCCATATTTTATAGATAATAATTTGAAATAGTTTTTGATTTCCCAAAATCCTGTTATGATTTTTACTTCAAATAAGTAAATTTTAGATTAATTCAGGAGAATATGTGCCTTTGCAATATTTTATCTTTCTATACAGAAATTAGTAAGTCCATGCCTTTATGATTAAATGGAGAAATAGAGCATTGGAAGGCCCGGGGCAATTCCTGTTAACATCTTACTGCTTTAGATTGTTTTGTTGATGTCACACTTTGTATTTCCACCTGATGATTGTTTACATACATGTGTATTTATTATAGTAACGGGCCATATATATTGAGTGCCCACCACATGCCAACTCTATGTTGAGCACTTTATTACTCAATTTTATCCTTGCAACGCATTTTTCACGTGAAAAGAAGAAGCCTTAAAGAACTCAGCTAAGTTGCCTGAGGTTTTAATGCAAGTGGCAGTGCCATTCTTCTCAGAAAAAAATATTTTTAGTTAATCCTCACCCAAGGATATGTTCCCCTTCTTTTTTAGAGAGAGTGGGAGGGAGGGAGGGAGGGAGACAGAGAGAGAGAAACATCAATGTGAGAGAGAGAGACATTGATTGGTTGCCTATTGCGCTTGCCCAGACCAGGGTATGTACCATTGACTGGAATCAAACCCAAGACCCTTCAGTCCACTGGCTCCCAACTATTACAGGCTCACAGCTCTGTCTCTTTCTCTCACTCTCCGGCTGCTCTAATTTAATTGAGAACATCCAGAATTTTCTTCTGGTCACTAGTATAAAGAATCTCGTTAAACTCACTGAAGTCACATGGCCACATACAACCATCATCACTGTGGTCTGGCCAGTGAGATGTGCTGATACCTCCACTCTGATGCCCTGAACCACACTCCCCAGAACCACCTGAGTGTGGAAATTGGCAGCTGTTAGAAAGGGGGAAATGGAAGTCATGTCCACCATGGGCCATTGTCAAATAAAATATTGACTTCTGGTTTCCACTCTGACATATAAAGAGCTTGGAAGTCCTTACTCCCATCCTTACAAGAAAAAGAAAAAAGATGAACAATCTGAAAAACAGGAACTCTTTATCAATCCATCTGAAATTAACTATAACTATGAAATACAATACAAGCTAGCCTATCTTCCTGATAAGACGGAAAACATCTTTTCCACCCAAAGTGAGAGACAAAATCAAAAAGCATGATAACAGAAGACAGATTTGACCACATCAAAATGTAATTCATCTAATTGGCAAAACACACATCAAATTGAGACAAATGGCAAGCTAGAGACAAATTTGCAAGTTACATGGCAAAAAGCTGACATCCATGGCAATTCAGATTTGCAAACAATCCAATGGAAAAGAGGGCAAAAGTCTCAAACAGAAATTCCAAAACAAGGAATAGGCCAAAAGTGTGGGAAATATATCCAACTGCAGTTTAAACCAGAATGAAAAATTCAAATAAAAATATTGCTCTTTCTCACCCTGGTCAGGGTGCCTCGTCAGTTGGTTGGAGAGGCATCCCATACACCAAAGGGTTGAAGGTTCGATTCCTGGTCAGGACACATACCTTGGTTGTGAGTTCTGAAAATGTTCTGAAACTAGAGAGTGTTTGTGATGTTATGGAACAGTTGCAAAAAAATTGTGAATATACTTGATGTTGGAATTTACACTTTGAAGGATCATAGAGTTAAAATTTATATAAATTAAATTTATTTTTAATGTAATATTATTAAATTTTATTTACAATACAAATGTTACTCAATAGTATAAGAAAAATACTTTAAAATTCTAAGTGTGTGTAAGATAAACAGAAAAAAATTTTTAATTGCTATTATTAGGGAGGGAAAGTCCTCTCTGCCATGGCAGCTGACACACACTGAGGCCCAGGACCTGGGACCACAGGCCTCCCAGGAGCTGAGGCGAGTGGCTCACAAGCTGCAGGTGGATCCACATCTGGAAGTGCAGTGACAGCTGTGCCTGGAGCCTGCTCTGGGTCTGGAGAGAGCAGCAGAGTTGGCGTTTCCTCTTTAGGTGTTTCCTGATCTTGCTCTGGAGCTGCTTCTGTAGATCCTGGAAGAGAACATGTTACACCATGACTGCCTTTTGTGCGCCTTCCAGGGAAGGGACCCTCCCATCTCCATCACTGAAGTCCCAGTTCAAGCCCCCACCCCAGGAAGTCCTCCAGACTGCAGGCCCTGGGCACTGACCTGAGCGACGCTGTGCTCCTGACTAACCACAGCCTCTGGGGGCTCTTCTCTGTGTGGCCCAGCCACATGCCCTCCCCCTCACAACCACACACTCCTCCTCCTCCTCCTGTGTCTCCGCCTCAGTGGGCTCAGGTGCTCCAGCTGTGAGGGAGATACTGGGCCTGGTTTGGCAGCTCTGGGACTGGAAAGGTGAGCTCTATGCAGGCCAAAAGCATGATCAGGCTGGGAAATTCTGGCGGCCGATAAAAATCTTCAGGGTACTGGTCCAGCCAGATGCCCAGGATGCAGGAGATGGCCCTGGGGAGAGAGAGGTGGGCAGCAGGGTCTGAGGCCTGGCCTTTCCTTCCACACGGCCCTCCCAGAGCACAACTCAGAGAGCCTGGGGTCCTGTGCCTGCTGCTCCTGCCCATCCAGAAGCCAGACCTACTCCTTGTCCACCTTCAACCTGGCAGTCCTGGCAGAGACGCGCCTGGTCACCCAGGAGGGGCTGGCAGAAAGCACTCCTGACAGTCTAGAGCAGGCGTCCTCAAACTACGGCCCGCGGGCCACATGCGGGTGTTTTTGCCGTTTTTTTTTTTTTTTTAATTCAAAATAAGATATGAGCAGTGTGCATAGGAATTTGTTCATAGTTGTTTTTTTTAACTATAGTCCGGCCCTCCAACGGTCTGAGGGACAGTGAACTGGCCCCCTGTTTAAAAAGTTTGAGGACCCCTGGTCTAGATCATTGAGGGAACCACCTGCCCCCTTCTTCAGGGGAACCTGACATGCTCTCTCAGTGTCCCTGTCCCCTCCCACTACCCTCCTCCCCAAAAGTCAACTCCATGAGGACAGGGAGGGCTGGTGTCTGCTCTGTTCATGTCACTCATTGGCACACAGTAGGTGCTCTAGGAATAGCTGACCAATGAGCGAACAAAGAAAATCTGTCTGCACCTCTGGCAACCCAGAGACCTCCCAACACCTCAGACTTTGGCTCCTGCACCTACGTGCTGCCTAATTCACTAGATGCCTGTGGGGTTCTTCTCCTCCCATTGACATTTACCTCCCATGGGTAGAGAGCAACAGCCACGCTGCCACTGAGGAGGTTCTACCAGATTGGTGAGCAAGGTCCCGGGATAGGGGTGCAGGCAGGACTGGGATTAGGAGCGGAAGGGTATGAATTTTCTGAGGGGCTCACTCTGTCCACTGACCTCCCCACTCGCCCACACCACCCATATCCGCACGCACAGCTCCCTGACTCGTGTCTTTTTTTCTAGGAGAAGCCCTCAGACCTCTGCCCTCTTGCAGAAATCCCACCATGAGTGGGATCCAGGGTTCTGCCAGCACCTTGAACTCACACTCCCCATACTTCTCTCACAGCTCTGATCCAAAGCCAAATCACATTTTCTGCTGGAACAGGGGTCCACCATCCTCTTCACAGTTTGGGAAGATGCAGCCATAGGGAGAGGAGGCCAGGAGGACGTCACATCGGCTGTCCTGTGGGCACTATGAGCCTGTGTAGCCTAGTGTGACGGAATCGCTCCCGACTAGAAGGAAGCTCTGCAGTGCAGGCTTGGGGTCTGCTGTGTGCGCTGGATTATGGTCAGTGCCTAGAGACGTGTCTGTAACTGGCAGACTTCTCATATATTTGCTGAATGAGTGAGCCCAAACCAAACCCATCTCAGATAGCTGGGTGAGTCTGAACCCCACTGCTCACCCTGGGGTTTCTGATCTGGCTTCACCCAGGATAAGGAGCCATAATGGAATCTCCAGTCTCTTTATCTAATGAGAAAAGTGCTTAGCCCTGTGCCCTGAGGAGAATCACAAATTTGGCAGAGACTCTGCCAACAGGAAGAGAAAATGACCAATTGACTCAAACACAGCCCCTCCAGCAGACCTCTCCACTTTCCAGCACCCAGAGGCACCCCACTGAGACCCTACAATAACCCTATTGGGCCTCATTTCTCCCCATGTTCCGAGGAACAAACACTCAGAGACATGCAGTGACCTGAAGTTTCAGAGCAAACAGGTGGCCAATGACCACTGTGCTGTGCAGGGGCAGGGGCTCACCTGGTACATGGTTGGTCTCTCACCTGTTGTAGCAAATGCTCTATAACAACACGGATGGTGGGGACAAATGCGGGGTCCCTGCCCAGGAAGGTGGGCACCTGGTATTTGCCCCGTTTGTCCAATCAGTGAGCCCAGGTGGTCATTACCACACTGGTCCTTTGTTTTTTCTCTTCTGCTTTGCCTTGTGAGGATGGAGTTTATTGGACACCACGAGTGAGTGTCCTGGGGCCACTGGGCTGGTTAGCAGCTGGGCCTGTCTCCGTGCTAAACTAAACTGTGAACAGAAAAGCAGCTGGTCCTTCCCGGGCTTGGCCAGGGCAGGGGGATGGGCAGGGGACAGGCAGGCTCAAAGGTGCGATTGGAGCATCTGAAGATGCGGGTGGGGAAGTGCTTGATGTGGGAGCTTCACGTTGTTCCACTGCACGCCGTCAACGAGGACCCGCAGTGTGTCCTGAGGGTGCTTGGCCCTGCAGATCAGGCGGCTGATGCCCTCGAGGCACTGGCTCTGGTACACCATGTCCTTGTCCTTGGTTTTCTTGGACAAACACATCACCTTCTTGTTGTTCTCCTTGTCCACAGTCATGGACTGGAAGGGCGTGAGGGCGTGGCTACAACCTCACCACTGCTGGGCAGCCTGCTGACCTGCAGAGACTGGAAGGTGTACTTGAGGGTGTTGCTGGCAGTAGCCTGGTCTTTGTTCTCAGAGTCTCTCTTTCTGTCTGTGGGCTGCGCTGCCGTCCAGTAATCTACCAGTAGCCCCATCAGCTCAGCACCAGCCCCGAAGGATATGAGCGGCCTCCTTGTTTGCCGCAGACCTGTATGGCCGGGGCGGCGGGGGGAGCGGGGGGGCCAATGACAGCACGCTAGAGCCCAAGCGGGCCGCATAATCTCAGTGTCCTGATGCGACCCAGAATGGTCCCACACTTCAAGGTCCACCACCCCCATGAAGGGAATGATGTTTAAGGACTCCTCATTGGGGCTCTTCTGTTTGTAGGTCAGTGTGGCCTCCACGATGGGCAATTGGTGGACACAGTTGGCCTCGCGGTGTACTGTGTGATTCTCAACACCATGCCCAGCCTGTCCTACACAGCCCTCTAAGCCTCCGTGTAGAATAGGTCCCGCCTGGGCAGGTCCTGGAAGAAGCTCTTGTAGCGGTAATGCACAGAGCCCAGGTACCTGGCCACGGGGTGGGAACCCAGCAGATGACTAGGAAGCACATGTAGCCCATCCGGGGGCAGGGGGGCACGGTTGTAGGACAGCAGCTCTAGGAAGAGCCACAGCACAGAGCTGAAGTACTGCTGTGCCCCTGCCACCGGGATCTTCACAGGCATCGGGGGCTGGGAATTGTAGTGACAGGGTCTCTGAATCCACAAGACGATGTTGCTGAAGGCCGCCTGGACCTCAGCCTTGGAGCAGGTGCACACCCCGGGCAGCATGTGTTGCTGCAGGACTCAGACTGGAACTGCCCCTGCCAGTCAGAGGTGTTGAGGAGGAGGATGTTCTGGGGCAGCTGGTATCAGAGATGAGGATGTGATTCAGCTGGTCGTACACCGTCTCCCTGAGGATCTGCAGCTGGCTCAGCGGGTCGGGGCAGTGCTTGTTGTTCAGGCTGTGGGCCCGCTTGTTCCTGGCTGTGCCACCTGCTGCTCCTTCAGGGATGTGCCCCAGCCCCAGTGGCCTGCCTGCTTCCCCTGGGATCTGGTGGAGGGGATGAGGAGAGACTAGGTCTTAGTGATGCATCCATTGGTTGCTTGAGGCTTGTCTTCTCCGTCACCTGGGTTGGACCTGGAGGCTCCTCTGGCGCTGGCACTGTGGATGCTCTAGCTCTCTGTCTGAGAGCTGGGCTGGGACAGGTCTTCCAGGTATGTCTTCAGGGTCCTGAGGACACTCTCATAGGCCACTGTCACGGTTCTTTAGTGAGTCCTACAGCAGATCCAGGTCCTCCACCTCAGGGACCTGCTCCGAAGACTCCTGCTCTGAGTCCAGGACCTCCTTCCACACTTGCACCCTGCGCAGCCACGCCCCAACTTTCTTGTTGGCATCTTGTTGCCTGGTCATCAATGGGGATCTTACTTCTCCTTGGTGCTGCTTTTTGGACTCCTCAAAGTCGAAGTCCTCCTCCTTTTGGTCCTGCCCGTGCCTGGGATCATTGCTGGCCTGCTGATCTGAGAATATTTCATACTCCATCTCCAGATAATGAACCCGAGACTTGGCCTTGAGGCCAGCCTTCTGGGTGCTGTCCTCGGGGTTGATGGGCTGGCTGGACAGGGAGGAGATGCTGACCTCAGCCACGTGGGCAGATGCCTCCGTGATGGTGCTATGGAGGCTCAGCATCTGGCCACCCTCGAGGCGTCGCTGCAACACCTCAGCCATGTCGATGGTGCCCACGGCGAGCGTCCGGTAACCCAGGATGGTCTGGTTTTTAAGGCGCTGCTTCTGTTGCAGCATGATCTGTAAGTTGTTGCCTTCTCTTTTGAGGGAGTGAGGGTACCACAGGGAGAAAGTCAGCGCCAGGTCGGTCTTCACGTGACCACTAGGGGGCAGCAGAATCTCGTCTGACCTCAAGATGTTTTTGGAGTCCTGGATTTTAACAGTGATCACCACAGCACTGAGCGCCTTCTCCAGCTCCTTGTAGATCAGCAGCTTGGTTAAGGTGAGGCTACATAGCCTGGGCACGCAGGTGGGGCTGGAGCACTCCACCTCCCAGGTGGAAATCAAGTTCATGGGCACCTGCGTGCTGAGTGCGATGGGCATGCTGTCCAGGCCCGCAGGCGCCGACATAGCGGTATGATTTCTATCCTGTGTTGGGAGAGGGGGAACATGCCATCAGAGGCAGCTCATAAACTGCCAGGTGGGTTGGGGGCTGCAGCTCAGACTGAACCCCAAGCACTCAGTGATTGGTGGCAAGAGGTGGGACAGGAGTGATCGCAGGGACCACATGCTAACCTGGCGGCCTTGCAAACTAGAGACCTAAAGTAATCACAAAGGATGGTCTGAAATTAAAGTGTTGTGTGGTGTTTTTTAACTAAAAGCAGCTTTTGGTGGATAGTGGTGTCCTAGGTTGTCATCTTCCCTGAAAAAAAGGTCTATCTTTATCTTAACTGAGCCTGTCTATTGTCTTTTTGCATCTATAAGAACATATTTTTGTAATGTCAAAGTCATTTTCCTTTATTCAGACCCCTCGAAGCACAGGCACTGCTCTGCTCTCTGCAGAGACCACACATCCCCTCATTGTTATTGAGTTCATTGTTGACTGTTCACATTCTGCACACACCTGAGTAAAAGAAGTACATGTCTACCATTTTACCTTTTATCCAGTCCCAGAGAGTTCCCTGCTGTGATTTCTCCTGCTTCCCTAATCTGTCACCAATGGATTTCATGAAACCCACACAAGTCTCCATTTTTCATTGTAATGTATAAAATAAGGTGCAAAGCTGCCATTCTCCGGAGCATTATTATCTCATTTGGTTGAGATTTTGCTTCACCGCAATTGTCTACACTTTGGCTCAAATAAAGTCACAACAATTCTGCACAGGTTTCCATGTTTTCTACACGGACAAGAGAAAAGGTTCTCGGCAGGCAACGTAGACTTGGAGGTGAGTGATGATGTGACACATTGGTGTCTTAGTCATTTCTTAGCAGAGGACGGACAGCACCTCCCTGTGTTAACAAGGTCACCCTGGGATTTCTGACAGAACATCCCATTCTAAGATGGGAACGGAGGCTTTTCCTGGGGTGGGAGGGTCTGGATATTAGGACAATGGGGTGTTCAGGGCAGCACCGTTGACATGACAACAGGAGGGGATCACGTCCAGGTCCCACAGCAGTGAAGAGATGGATCGCCAGCCCTGATAACAGGCCCCCCTCCTGGTATGTTGTGCAGCCCAGGGAGGCCCCAGCTTCTGACCGGGAGGGACCACAGGAATGTGATCCTCCGGGCAGCAAAGGGCAAAGCAAAAGACTTGGTACCCTGAGCCCCATGTCCTTTTGGGAAAAGCATCCCCACTAATCACGATGATGTGTAAGAGTGGGAGAAGGTGTGTAAGGATTGTCAGGACAACATGGACACGTGGAGATGGTCATTAAAAGGAAAAATCTGTAGACAAATGCAAAAATGCACTTGACTGAGCATGACGTGAAATGGTACAAAGTCTTCTGATGTTCCTAACACTTTGTGGGCAGTGACTTTGCATCAGTGAGAGTGGATTGTGGGGAGGATATGGGCCCCAGATTCCTTTGGACATTGGACTCTAGGAGGGAACTAGGGGCGTGACAGGGCAGCTTCTGGAACCCAACTACATGGGATCCTGGAGTCTGGGTCACCTCAACACCTGCACTCACCCTGCGGCCATGCTGCATGCTGGAGGATGGATGGGGCACCTGTGCCTCCTGCAGGGGCATGGAGTTGAGGACCCCATCTGTCAGCTCCTCTCTGTTCTCCTGAGCGGAGCTCTGTAAAGACAGTTCCCAGTCACCAGGGGAAAGCCTCAGAGCCCTGTTTTACTGGTTCTCTGCCCCTGTGACCCTCCGCTCCAGACACACACACACAGTGTGATGCGCTCCAACCTCTACTGCAGAGGAAAAGGTGTGACGTCCTGAGGGCTTGGATTCCCATTGGCACAGATAAGGGTCCCCTCTGGAACCACATCTCCAACTGCCTGCCCTGCTCTGGGGTGTGATCACAGCAGGACCTCTAGGTGATCCCCTGCCCCAAAAGCTGTTCCTGCCCCAGGGTTCTCCCTTCAGGTCCCTCTTCCCACCACATGAGGGGGAGGGGATGTAGGCTGTACAGGGATGGCGCACAGCAGTGGCCTGGCCTGAATGGGTCTGACCCAGGCCACCTTGTGTTACCTGAGGCCATATTTTTGGAAATGGCCAGCAACGTCGGGGACGAGGGTTGAAAAAACGTCTGCACTGTCTGGAAAAGCTCTCACTGTGGGGTCTTCGGAAGCAAGAGCACCAATCACTGGGAACACAGCAAGAGAACATCTTGCACTGGCAAATGCCTCTTGGCAAGTGAGCTGCCTGTGGGGCTGTTGCTAGATGTGGGTGCCTGGTTACAGGGTGTCCAAGTTCTATTGGATAGTGACCTCAGTACCTGGGATTGTCTTGCCTGAGTCCCCTCATCTCATGACAGCTATGCAGATAGTCCTGTGGGTGCTGTCTGTGAACCCTCTTCCCCATGAAGCACCTGATCTGTACACACCCTTAGGGGCAACAACACACTCCTCCCCCAGCCCCCTAGAAACTCTGGGTGCAGCCAGGGTCCCAGAGTTGAGTAAACCAAACTGGACTCAGACTCAACCCCTCATTCTTACCTCTTCTTGATCCTGGATAAGTCATTGTGCCTGTCAGGGCCCGTCTCTCTCCTGCCTGCACTATGGGTTATGCAGCAAGTGCTTCTTAGGGCTGTGCAGGCTCATGTGGGGAGTAGCTGTAAAGGAGGAGGAGGACTGTCACATGTAGGTAGTGCCTCCAACCTGTTTTTCCATCCTGTTGTCATCTCCTCTGAGTATGCTTTTCTTCTAATCCTACCCAAGATCATCGCATCTAGTGTGTGTGTGTGTGTGTGTGTGTGTGTGTGTGTGTGTGTGCGCGCGAAAGCGCGCGCGCGTGCGTGCCAGTGCTCCCTTTCTGGATCCCAGAACAAAACGGCCCCACGTAGGGAGGAATAGGCAGGACCTGCCCAGTATGTCAGGATTTCTAATTTCCAGACCAACTCTGTGGGGGAGGTGGGAGCCTTGACCTGGAAGGTCTGAATATTCCTGAACTCTCAACTCTGAATGTCATGTACCCTGGCCAATCCCTGCCTGACTATGGGCTTCTGTTTCCCACTTATCCAATGAGGGTGTGATTCAGAACTACATAAGCATGAGATCAGCATAGGGGGCCCAGCCCCAGCTTTCTCCACTGTGGGTGGGCTGTGGACAGAGGTGCACCTTTGTGATTCCAGATCTGGGCGCCTTTTCAGACAAATACTGTCTAGGCTGCCAAATGCCCACTGTCTCCCCCATGCCATCTTCATGTCTGTACTCGATTCCACCAGCACAGCCTTTTTCAGAGCCCCTGAGGAAACCTGGGTGCAGCCAAGGACTCCAACTTTGAGGACACACAGCTGGGTTTATCTCAGGCTCTGCATTCTGACCGTCTGTGATCCTGGGCAAGGCATGGACCACTCGGGTCACCGGTTCTCTCCTCAGTGACTCCCCGTGGTCTTCACCTTCCTCGTGTGGTGTGAATGTGTGGGTGTCAGTAGTGACTCCATAGAAGACGGCAAAGGGATCCAACACAACCTCCATGATTTGGTTCTAAAAAGTTAGTGCCTGGCCCAGCCAGAGTGGTTGAGCATCATCCTGGGCACTGAGAGTTTGCTGTTAGGTTCCTGGTCAGGGCACATACCTAGGTTTTGGGTATGATCCCTAGTCAGGTTGCATACAGGAGGCAACCAATTGATGCTTCTCTCTCACATTTATGTTTCTCTCTCTCTCTCTTTCTCTCTCTCTCTCTCTCTCTCTCTCTCTCTCTCTCTGTCTCTCTCATCAATTTTTTGGGAATAAATGAATTTAACATTTTAAAGCAAATCCATTTCATTTATTTTTTAATCTTTATTGTTGAAAGTGTTACATATGTCTTCTTTTTACCACATTGACCACTTCTAGCCAATCCCTGCCCCCCTCAGGCCTTTACCACCCTATTGACTGTGTCCCTGGGTTATGCATATACACATACAAGTTCTTTGGTTGATCTCTTCCCACCCTGAAAAGTTTTTTTAAATGTTGGTGCCTACCCACTTGCTCACTCTGATCTGTTCTCTCTCTCCCTCAGGCCACACTGAGGAATAAGCCTTTGTGCTCTGAGCTGCTATCTGGAGAGACCCACATGGCCTAGCACTGAATGAGACCAACAGACAGAGGGGAAGTCAGGCCTTGCATGCAAACTGAATCCCAAAGTCCCCCCGAGTGAGCTCAGACCCTCAGTGACACAGATCCTGCCTCAGCTGACACCACAGTAGTCCCAGCTGAGCCATGAGGGATTCCTCGTCACAGACATGTGAGCTAATACGTGTGTGTTGGTTAAGTCTCTAGTGTGGGGGAACTCTCAGCAGTAGATCACTAGCACAGTCCTCCCACACCAGGTGCTGCCCTGCCCTCCTATCTCCCTCATTTTTCTCCTCCCAGTTCCCTCCAGTCCCCACCCCCTCCTTTCTAACACGCTTTGCCTCCAGTTTTGAAGATGGCTGTGAAACTTAGGAAAGGACCCTGGAAAGTAGAGCCAAACTGAAAAGGGTAATTTGAAATAGGAAACAGCCTCTGCTGAGACCACAGTTCTGAGCTTCCAAGGTAAGGAGACGCTCCACGCAAGGCGGGTGGCTGCCCCTCCAGGCCCATCGCCAGTGCGCACAAGTGCACTGACCATCACCACGGACCTCTAAGGTAGACCTGCCCCCTTGATTTCCAGACCTCATCAGCTGCCATTGTGAAATCAGGATTAAGAGGGTAGACAAGTATTTATTCAACTTTCTGGTTTAGGAATCGCATCCTAAAGAGCCTGTGTAATGTCCCCGCGATGGGCTCACGTCCTCAGTGCTTACGGTCCTCAGGGTCAATGATAGGACTCATCACACTGCATGAGAATTTCCTTTCTATCCGCGTCAACCAACAGGGCTGATCTCCTTGAGAGCAGGGACCCTGGATGTGGTCCAAAGTTAATACCCATTTGTCCTGAGACAGTATAGCTTGTGCCATGGTGGGGCGCCATACAAGGCTGTTAGTCCATCCTCACCAGGGTGGTTCAGGGCACAGAAGAGGACTGATGTAAAAGGAGAATCCAGGCTGTCTCCACAACCTTGTTCAGCCGTGAGGAGTGAGAAAGAATGGCCGCTGGGCTCTGGTGAGATGGAAGAGCCTCAGGAAAAAGCCCAGCTGAACCAGAGCTCAGGGGCTGAGGGCGGAGAGAGGCTCTGACCCCAGAGGAGATGTGGAAGTGGTGCCTGTGGAGGTGAGTGTGGACCCCGGGCCCTGGGACATTCCCTGTCCCTTCGTCAGTGCTATGGGCCAACAGGGGAGATGCTCAGAAAGCTGTTCAGTGCTAGTGGAGCAGGGTGGAGTTTCTGTCCAGGTGCAGGTGGCAGTCAGTGTTCAGGAACGGCTTGCTGCTGGTTAAACCCTACAGCATTCTGCAATGTGGACGCCAGGGGGCGCTTAAGGCCATGCTTTGTCCATGTGCTGGTGGGAGATGTCAAACAAAATGTGGGTTCCCACGGGTAGCCCTGACATAAAGGGTCCCTGCCTCAATGCTCCTTGGTCAATTTCCCCGAAGTCCCATTGTGCTGGGCCTCAAGAACATCACATTCATAGAGCAGATGGCTCCTGAGAGACTAATTATTCCCAACCTATGACTCATAGTAACCCCACGGAGGCCCAGAAGAAACAGACTTGCTCAAGGCTCTGAAGGATTGTAGTTAAATTTTATAGAATCGAAATTAAATTTATGTTTAAGAGTATTTCATTACATTTTCTTTAAAATAGATTATAAGTTACTGGATAGTATAAGAAAAATACAGTAAAGTTATATAAACATATATATGATAAACACGAATATTTAAAAACTTCATATAAAGGAGGAGAGGGAGCCCTCTCTGCCGTGGCAGCTGACACAGGCTGTGGCCCAGAATCTGGCACCACAGGCCTCCCAGGAGCTGAGGTGAGTTGCTCAAATGCTGCAGGTGGTTCCACATCTGGGAGTTCAGTGACAGGTGTGCCTGGAGCCTGCTCTGGCTCTGGAGAGGACACGATGGTTGGCATTTCCTCTTCAGGTGTTTCTTCATCTTGTTCTGAGCTGCTTCTGTAGATCCTGGAAGAGAACATGTTACACCATGACTGCCTTTTGTGCGCCTTCCAAGGAAGGGAACCTCCCATCTCCATCACTGAAGTCCCAGTTCAAGCCCCCACCCCAGGAAGTCCTCCACACTGCAGGCCCTGGGCACTGACCTGAGTGGCTCTGTGCTCCTGCCTAACCCCAGCCTCTGGGAGCTCTTCTCTGAGTGGTCCAGCCCCATTCCCTCCCCACTCACCCACACCACCATATCCACATGCACAGCTCTCTTTGACTCCCTCCCTTTTTTCTAGGAGAAGCCCTCAGACCTCTGACCTCTTGCAGAAATCCCACAAGGCATGGGATCCAGGGTGTTGCCACCTTCTCCAAGTCACAGTCCCCATACTCCCCTAAGGCTCTGATCCAAAGCCCAATCACTCTTTCTGCTGGTCCAGAGATCCACTTTCTGCTTCAAAATATGAGAAAATGTGGCGATACTTCGAGGAAGAAGTCACATTGACTGTCCTGTGGACGCTACCTGCCTGGGCAGCCTGGTGTGACTGAGTCACTCCTGACAAGAAGGAAGTACTGGAGTGCAGTCCTGGGGGCAGGGCATTTACTGACTGAATGAGCCCAAACCAGTCCCATCTCAGATAGCTGGGTGACCCTGGGGTCCCCCTGCTCACCCCTGGGATTTCTAATCTGGCTTCACCCAGGACAAGAACCCCTAATGGAGTCTCCAATGTCTTTATCACAAGAGAAAATAGCTTAGCCTGAGGCCTGAGGAGAATCACAAGTAAGGCAGAAGCTTCTTGAAGAAGAAGATAAAATGGCCAATTAGGACAACCACAACCCCTCCAGCCACCTCTCCAGTGTCCAAGCTCCCAGAGAGCCTTTTTTCCAGGGGAACCCTCCCTCCCCGAGTCCCTACAATAACCCTATGAGGCTGGGCCTCAGAATTCCCCATGGTCAGAGAAACAAACACTCAGAGAGATGCAGTGACCAGAAGACTCACAGCAAGCAGGTGGCTGAGTGGCCACTGTGCTGTGGAGGGGCAGGGCTCACCTGGTACATGGTTGGTCCCACCCACGTTGGTTAGTAGCAAAGGTTCTGTATGAACACAGAAGGGTGGGTGGGGACCAAGGTGGGGATGCTGCCCAGGAAGCTGGGCACCAAGTGTTTGATCAGTTTGTCTAGTCACTGTTCCTAGGCAGCCTGCACTGTACATCCTTTTATTTTATTTTTGCTCTCTGAAGGTCAAGTTTATTTGGAAGCCTGAATGAGTGGTGTTGGGGTCAACATGGAGGCCCAGGGCTGGGATGTCTGGCCTCCATGTTGGGCTCAGGATGCCCCCATGGGAGGCCAGCCCTTGGCCTCTGGCCACCCAGCTCTGAGTCTGGGCACAGGGGGGAGCCAGCTCCATAGGAAGCAGAGTCCTGGCTCCAGGAAGGGCAGGTGGAGAAGGTGAGGACAGTTTTCTCTGTGTGGGTCAGGGTCCAGAAAAACAGACTTGCTCAAAGCTCTGAGGGTTAATAGGGTTAAATTTTATAGAATCTAAATTAAGGTTATGTTTAGTAGTATTTCATTAAATGTTCTCTATAATACAGTCTATGTTACTAAATATCATAAAACATACATTAAAATTATAAGCATATTTAACATGAACATAAACTTTTAACACTACATCTAAATGGGGGTGGGGGAGCCCTCTCTGCCATGGCAGCTGACACGTGCTGTGGCCCGGGATCTGGCACCACAGGCCCCGCAGGAACTGGGTGAGTTGCTGAAATGCTGCAGGTGGTTCTTCTGCCTCTTGAAGTTCAGTGACAGCTGGGCCTGGATCCGGCTCTGGCTCTGGAGAGGCCACTAGGGTGGCGTTGTCTCTGGAGGGTTTTCCTGATGTTGCTCTGGAGCTGGTTCTGTAGATCCAAGAGGAGGACATGTTACCACCCTCACTGCCTTTTGTGTGCCTTCCAAAGACACACTCACCCACACCACCCCCGGAGGCCGCCTCCTCCTCCTGTCTCGGCCTCAGTGGGCTCAGGTGCTCCGCCGTGAATGGAGGCACTGGGCCTGGTTTGGCAGGTCGGGGACTAGAAAGTTGGCTCTATGGAGGCCAACAGCATCATCAGGCTTGGAAATTCTGGCAGCGGATTCACATCCTGAGGATACTGATCCAACCAGATGCCCAGGGTGCAGGAGATGGCCCTGGGGAGAGAGAGGTGGGAAGCAGAGTCTGAGGCCTGGCCTTCCCTTCCACACGGCCCTCCCAGAGCACCACTCAGAGAGCCAGGGGTCCTGTGCCTGCTGCTCCTGCCCAAACCTACTCCTTGTCCACCTTCAACCTGGCAGTTCTGGCAGAGACATGTCTGGTCACCCAGGAGGGTCTGGCAGAAAGCACTCCTAATTGTCAGTCTGGATCCATGAGGGAACCACCTGTCCCCTTCTTCAAGGGAACCTGACATGCTCTCTCAGTGTCCCTGTCCCCTCCCACTACCTTCCCACCAAAATGTCAACTCCATGAGGACAGGGAAGGCTGGTGTCCTCCCTGTTCATGTCACTCATTGGCACAGTAGGTGCTCCAGGAATAGCTGACCAATGAGCAAACCAACAAACTCTGTCTCCATCCCTGGCTTCCAAGGGCCTTCCTATCACCTCAGACTTTGGCTCCTGCACCTACGTGCTGCCTAATTCACTAGCTGCCTGTGGGGTTCTTTGCCTCCCACTGAAACTCAACTCTCACAGGGCGGGGTACACTTGCCAAGCTGCCACTGAGAAGGTTCTACCAAATTAGTGAGCACGGTCCCAGGATAGGGGTGCAGGCAGGGCTGGGATTAGGAGCGGAAGGGTATGAATTTCCTGAGGGTCTGACTCTCTCTGAGCTCCACTGCTCTCCCACACCACCCATATCCACATGCACAGCTCTCCTTGACACCTTCCCTTTTTTCTAGGAGAAGCCCTCAGACCTCCGCCCTCTTACAGAAATCCCACCATGAGTGGGATCCAGGGTTCCGCCAGCACCTTGAACTCACACTCCCCATACTCCCCCCTCCTGGTTCTGACCCAAAACCGACTCACGTTTTCTGCTGGAACAGAGGTTCACCTTCCTCTTCACAGTATGGGAAGATGCAGCCATAGGGAGAGGAGGCCAGGAGGACGTCACATCGGCTGTCCGGTGGACACTACGAGCCTGTGCAGCCTAGTGTGACTGAATCACTCCCAACTGGAAGGAAGCTCTGGAGTGCAGACTTGGGGTCTGCTCTGAGCACTGGATTATGTTCAGTGCCTAGAGACATGTCTGTAACTGGCAGACTTCTGATATATTTGCTGAATGAGTGAGCCCAAACCAGCCCCATCACAGAGAGTTTGGAGAGCCTGGGACCCACTGCTCACCCCTGGGGTTTCTGCTCTGGCTTCACCCAGGACAGGGACCAATAATAGAATCTCCAGTCCCTTTATGACATGAGAAAAGAGCTTAACCCAAGGCCCCGAGAAGAATCACATATGAGGAAGAAAAATGACCAACTAGCACAACCACAGCCCCTGCTGCAGACCTATCCACTGTCCAGGCGCCCAAAGAAAGCTTTAGGGCAGTGATGGCGAACCTATGACATGCGTGTCAGCACTGACACGCGTAGCCATTTCTGATGACATGCGGCCGCTAAGGGCGGCCGCATGCCGAGGATGAAACATTTGCTGCTCCTGAGGATGAAACATTTGCGAAATAATGTTTTTTCCTCATAGTGACACACTACCCAAGTTATGCTCAGTTTTTTGGCGAAGTTAGACACACCAAGCTCAAAAGGTTGCCCATCACTGCTTTAGGGGAACACCCTATAGGGTCCCTACAAAAACCCTATGAGGTTGCTTCTTGACTCACCTCATGTTCTTAGAAACAAACACTCAGAGGGATTCAGTGATCTGAGAGGTCACAGCCAGCAAGTGGCCAAATGATCACCGTACTGTGGAGAGGCAGGTTGCTCACCTTGTCAATAGCTGGTCCAACACCTGTCGCGTGGCAGCGAATGTTCTGTGGTAACATGAAGAGGTAGGGACGAAGGTGGGTCACTGCCCAGAAGCGAGGGCACTGGTTTGTCCAGCCCGTGTGCCTGTGGGTCTGCACCATGCAGCTCTTTTTTGTTATTTTGCCCTGTGAGGCGGGAGTTCATTGGGAACCATAAGTGGATGGTGCTGGAGCCACTTGGCTGGTTGACAGCTGGGGTCCAAGGCTGGGCTGGCCGGCCTCCATGTTGTGCTCCAGATGCCCCAATGGGAGGCCAGCCCTTTGCCTCTGGCGGCCCAGCACTGAGTCTGGGCACAGGCTGGAGCCAACTCCCAGGGTGAAGCAGAGCCCTGGTTTCCAGGAAGGGCAGGTCTCCAAGGCCAGAACCATTCTCACTGAAAGTGTTGGGGATCCTGAGGCTAAAGCACACCTTCCATGATGCTCCAGTTCAACAGTGCCCACCTGACCTCCCACCTGCCAGAGTGTTCTGGTTATTAAATAGAGGAGCATTTGGGGGTCCCAGTGGGGCAACCCCCTTAGGTTCCAGGCTGTGAGCACATTCTAACTTGAAACAGTTTCTCTGTGTTTTCAGGGTCTGTGTCTGTAGTAAACTGAACTGTTCACAGAAAAGCAGCTGGGGAGAAACCAAGATGGCGGCATAGGTTAAACACCTAACCTACAGCCTGGCACAACAATTTCAAAAACACAACTAAAAGTCAAAACGGACATCATCCAGAACCACAGGAAAGCTGGCTGACTGAAATGCCCACAACTAGAAAAAAAGAGAAAACCACAAGGAAAATCAGAGAAGCCCTAAAAGCTTGAGGTATGGAGACACGGGCGGAGACACGAGCCCGCGCGCGTGCGGGGAGGACGGAGCCGGAGAGGAAGGGGCGGCTGACGGCCTGGCTGGTGTTCTCTGGCGGGAAGGAGATAAAAGCGCCAGATTGTGCTGAACCCCAGCTCCGACTGCACTGAACCCCAGTTCCGGGCGAAACCCTGGGAAGCCGGGCTCAGGCTGGGGGAGTCTGGGCTGTGGGGCTGACACACAGAGGAGTTGCGCCAGAGCCGCGCACGGGAATGTGCGCAGAGGAGGGACTGTTGCCTGTGCCGCTGGATTGCCCTAGCGGGAGGGAGACAAAAGCTCCAGACCGTGCTGAACCCCAGTTCCAACTGCACTGAACCCCAGTTCTGGGAGAGACCCGGGGAAGCCAGGCTCATGCTGGGGAAAGCTGGGCTGTGGGGCAGAGGTGCAGAGAGGCGGCGAAGAGCAGAGCACCAGAGGCGCGCACTGGACTGTGCGCAGAGGATGGGCTGTTGACTGTGCCGCTGAGTCGCCCTGGAGGGAAGGAGATAAAAGCGCCAGACTGCGGTGAGCCCCAGTTCCGACTACACGGAAACCCAGTTCCGGGCGAGAATCTGGGAATCCAGATTCATTGGGGGAGAGACTAGACTGTTTGGCAGCGCGCGAAACTCCAGGGCGCTTTTCTCTCAGAGGTGTTTGCTGGGAGTACCGAGGGACACTGAGACACAGGAACCTCATAGGGCGGGGCTGACGGGAAGCCAAGGCGGTAGGCTCCGCCCTGTAACTCCGCCCCATCCAAGCTGAACACAGAGGCTTTTACAATTTTGCAAGTCTAGTTGAATGGGGCTGTCTCCCGGCATAGACACAGCTGATCCTCACAGCCAATTGGACTGGAGGTCACATCCTCCCAGTGTACCAACAGCAATCAAGGCTTAACAACACCAAGACTTTGCACTCAGCCCACAAAGGGGGGTATCAAGAGCGACCACCTAGGGAGATTGGGGAAGCTGAGCGATAGGGAGGCAGCCAAAAGGGGAAGACACCGAAACAGGTCACGAATATAAGGGATGCTGTAATTCCTGCTGAGGGACCTCAGGCAGTAGCTGACCTACACTCCATTGGAGACCCAGAAACGAGGGCATCTAGTGGTCGGTGTGAGATGACACCAGATTTCAACCACTCGCATAAGGGACACATTCAAGAGGCAGACGCAGTGAGCGCCAAAGCCTTGCTGCACCAAGACGCGGCACATAAACGTGTCTCCCGCACAGCAACTCTTCCTTTATAGACACAGAGGGTCCGCACAACCAAGTGGCCTGGGGAACAATTCTTCCCAGTGACACCAACAACAATCAAGACTTTACTATACAAACAAGGACCAAGATGGAAGCATAGGGCAGAAGCCTGATTGCTGCCTACCACAACAATTTTGAGACTACGACGGGAGAGCAGAGCAGACACCATCCAGAAACACCAGAGGGCTGACTGAGCAGATGCTTTACAACTAGAATAAAAGAGAGGGGTACGCGGGATGAAGCCGATGCCGGTGACCCAAAGACCACACTTTAAAAACTACGGCTCAGGCGACACAATGGCGGCCTGGAACGTGCTCGGCGCAGTTCCCCCAGCGGTCTCCGGCTGAGGGGAAGGCTCCACTCGCTGCCGAGCACGGACAGACGAGCCCCTGGGAGACATGGGGTGGGAGACTACGCGCTTGCTGACCTCCTAGTCCTTCAAGAATCTCAACGCCCCGGAAGTGGCCAGGTGCGCACGTGCGGCGACCGGCCACCGCTGCAGTCCCAAGGGTGACGCAGCCACCCCGGACCAGCCCGCTGCCGCGCACCGGGCACACCGGAGCTTCGCCGAGCCCGCCGCCCAACGAGTTCTGCGGTGGCTGCCCTGGAGCTCTGAGAAAATGGCCGAAGGAATTGCTGAGAGGGAATTGACCAACAGGAATTGGGATCAAGAAGACGAAACCCCGCTGGGTCCCGGATCCGGGTGAAGCCGTGCGCCCCTGGGTCCGGATGAGGCTGGGAACTGGGTCAGGGTGAGGCTGGGTCCCGGGTCCGGGTGAGGCCATGTGCCCCTGGGTCCGGGCGAGGCCATGCGCCACGGGGTCCAGCTGAAGCTGAATCCTGGGTCTGGGTGAGGCCATGTGCCCCTGGATCCGGGTGAGGCCGTGTGCCCCTGGATCCGGGTGAGGCCGTGGGCCCCTGGATCCGGGTGAGCCTGGGTCCCGGGTCCGGGTGAGGCCGTGGGCCCCTGGATCCGGGTGAGCCTGGGTTCCGGGTCCGGGTGAGGGCGTGGGCCCCTGGATCCGGGTGAGGCCGTGTGCCCCTGGATCCGGGTGAGGCCGTGGGCCCCTGGATCCGGGTGAGCCTGAGTCCCGGGTCCGGGTGAGGCCGTGGGCCCCTGGATCCGGGTGAGCCTGGGTTCCGGGTCCGGGTGAGGGCGTGGGCCCCTGGATCCGGGTGAGCCTGGGTCCCGGGTCCGGGTGAGGCCGTGGGCCCCTGGATCCGGGTGAGCCTGGGTTCCGGGTCCGGGTGAGGGCGTGGGCCCCTGGATCCGGGTGAGCCTGGGTCCCGGGTCCGGGTGAGGCCACGCGACCCTGGGTCTGGGAGAGGCCACGCGAACCTGGGTCCGGGTGAGGCCACGTGCCCCTGGGTCCGGGGGAAGATAGATCCCGGGTCTGGGCGAGGCCTTGTGCCCCTGGATCCGGGTGAGGCTGGATCCCGGGCCCGGGAGAGGCTACGCGCCCCTGGGTCCGGGTGAAGCTGAATCCTGGGTCTGGGCGAGGCCGTGTGCCCCTGGATCCGGGTGAGGCCGTGGGCCCCTGGATCCAGGTGAAGCCGTGCCCCTGGGTACGGCCGAGACCAAACCAGAGGGAGTCGGAACTGCATTACCATCATTTGTCCACCATCCAGAGCTGAGGGGTCAGTGCCGACATGTACTCATAAGGAACTGGTGGACATTGATATTGGGTCTCAAAAGAACTGTTGGTCCAGAAAGAAA
>NW_027645553.1:0-36220 GCF_951640355.1 Cnephaeus nilssonii | reverse complement strand
GGGGGGTGGGGGAGCCGTGCCCCCCGGCACCCCCTTTCCGGCTGGAACCGAGCACACAGGGGCCTCGACGCCCCCGCACCCCGGGCGAGCTCGCCAAGTTTCGCTTCTAACAAACACACCCTGTTCTCCCGTGACGCCCCTCCCAAGCCCCCAGGCCGATGCCCCCGGGCCCAGGGGTGAGGGCCCACCGAGGTGCCCTCCGTCCTGCACCCTGGAGGCGGCGGGCTGGCGGCTGGGTTACCCCGGAGCTGGTGTGGCCGGGGAGGGGGAGGGCGAGGGCGAGATGGAGCCGCGGGAGATACCCTTTCTAGGATTCTTGTGTTTCACCACCACGTGACGGTTTCTGAGCGGCCGGGGCCTCCCCGCTCCCTCCCCTCGCCGCCAGGACTTATTAGGAAAACAGGAACATGTGGGGGAAAGGGCTGGTGGCCGTGAATTCAACAGGCCGGGCGGCCGGGCGGCGAAGGCGGGCATTGTGCCTCCGCCAGGCCCCCCAGGCCCCGCCTGGGACCACCAGGGGCAGCTCGGGGGAGGGCGCCAGGCCCACGGGGAGCGGGGAGAGGGGAGGAGGAGGGGGAGGAGGGGGGACAGAGGCTGTGGAAGCAGCTTCAACAGGGTCTCGGTCCGATCTGGGCCACGACGGAAAGCGAGGCGTCCACAGCGGGCACGTGGGGGGCTCCCCGCCCCAGGAGCCAGGAAAGGGGGGGGCTCCTGACTCAGCCAAACTCAGGGAGATCGTTCGGTTTGGGGCGTGGGCCGCGAGGACGGGCCAAGCATGTCACCATCGCCAGGCCAGACGGTCCCCCCCCCCCCGCCCCGTGAGCCCCCGATCCAGACCCACTGAAAGGGGGTGACTGGAGCCCTGGGGAATGTGGTGACCACAGAAGCGGGGCCCAGGCCGCCGGGTCCCACTGGAAGGCGGGTATGAGGGCCAGCAACCCCCTTCTTCTCCCCCCACCACCACCCCCCCGTAGCGAGCGAGCATGAGGGTGGCTCAAGCCGGCACCTAGAACGGCTCCCCCCCAGGGCCTGGGCCCAGCCCACCCCGGAAGAGCCATGCTCTCAGCTCCCCTCGTGTAGAGCCGACACCTCAAGACCAGCAGGCTCAGAGTGTGGCTGGGGCCAGGAGATCGGGGGGGCGGGCGGGGGGGGGCACACTGTTAGGACGACGCCAGCATCGCACGGAGCACCCGGAGGAGCCAAGCGCCGAGCACGCAGCACGCGACGCCCGCGTTCCAGTCACGCACACCGCGGGGCAGGTCCAGGATGCGGCCCCATTTCACAGATGGTGAAACCGAGGCCCAGGAAGAAATCCTTCTGACCTCCAGGCTCCAAGGAGGGAGAGAGACCAGGGCTAGGTCCTCCCCTCCAGGGGGACGTCTCCCGTGCAGGGGACAGACACCACCCCAGCAGTCACCGCAGACGCCCCTGCCCTGGCCGCACCCCGAAGCAAGCAGAGGGTGGGCTGTGGGGCACTGGTGATGGGAAATTCCTGAGCCGGCCGAGGGAGGGACCGGGTGGGGGGTGGGGGCGGAGGAAGGACAGGGCAGCTCCGCAAACACGCCTGCGCACCCGCCGCTCTGTACGGAGCACGAAGTGGAGAGACCGAGGAGACCGAGCGCCGCCTGCAAGGAGCCCGGGGAGGGAGCAGCCGGCCGGCAGCGACGGCAGGGCCCGCCGCCCAGGAGGAGGGGGCGCGTGTGTGCGCTGTGCTGTGCAGCTCAAGCCCGGGGGAGCCACTCCCTCCGCAAGGGAGCAGGAGGGAGATGGAAGCTGGGTTTTGAGGGATGAATAGGAGGCCGTGTGCCTCCATGAGGCTCTGTGGGGTCAGCAGCAATAAGATCCAGGGTGACCCTGAGGGGGGCGGTGAAGGATGGAGAAAGGACAGACAGGAGAATGAAGCTGGATCTGGGTGGGACGCTGTCCTCTCTGACGGAGAGCTAGCAACAGCACCGCGAACAACAAGCCGTGTCTTTATTTTACAGCCGATGCCACGAGGCAACGTAAGGGCGTGGCCAAGGTGTTAACAACGTTCTAAAGAACGCCATCAAGCCCACGTCACTCAGCACCTGGGGCCACGTGTTCGGACCACAGGCTCACGCTCACAACCCCAGCTGGTGGCTGTCACGGTGCTGGGAGGCTCTGCCCTCCACGCCGGGACTTGCCCATGGCCACGAGAGGACTGTGCCCTCTCGTCAGTCCGAGGCTTGAACCCGTCCAAACACGGTAGCCGCTCTCCACACCAGGGGGGATGCCAAGCGCAGGCGGGGCGGGGCCGGCGCGGCGGGGTCCCTGGAAAGGGACATGGCACGCGGCCGGGCCTGGGTCTCGGACCTGGGCCCAGCGCCCACGGTGGGAGCGCCCGCAGCCGGGGGGTCGGGCTGGGTCTCCCTGCACAGGCTGCATTCCTCCTGCAGGGGACCCCAGGTCACGTGACCAGGCTCCTGGCGGCGGTGCCTGGGGGAGCGCGAGACCCTAGCCTCCTGCAGAGACAGGCGCGTACCCGCCTCTGGACCCACACGACCAAACCCTGTGCCCACCCCACAAAGGCACAGACACGCACCCGTGTGCCACACAGGCAACTCGCACACACATGCCGCACACACGTACGCAAGTGGACACACGTGTGTGCATGAAGTACAAACACACACAACCACACACGTGCTCTACTCGTGTCGATCTGCAAGCACACACACAGAGCCACCCACGTGCATTAGCAACGTCGCACAGCTGACAGGCAGGCGCACAGATGCACACGTGTGTAGACGCACACACAACCACAGGTGTGCCCCGCGCGCTCTGGCTCACACACGGGCATTCACACGCATGCACATGCTCATCCCTGGGTCCACTCGAACACGCGTGCCCACATCCGTGCACAGGTATGTAAGGGGACGGATAACCACGTCCTCTCCACTGGAAACATCCGTCTACCTTTCCCAGTGGTGCCCACTTCGGACTGACCTATCAAGCCCGCCTCCTCCAGGAAGTCTGCCGTGATTGCCCATTGCCCTGACTTCCTACAGCATCAGCACGAGGCACACTGTCCCTCACACATCCCCCTAGTGCCGTGTGTGTGTGTGTGTGTGTGTGTGTGTGTGTGTGTGTGAGATCCAAACTCAAAGCTGAGGTCCTCCCGGCCCCCGCCCCCACACACGCCCCTTGAAGATCAGACAGGATCCCTGTGCCCTGAGCCTTCGCCTGCGCTGTGACTCCCACTCGAACGCCCACCCACCGCTTCCAGCAAGCCTCGCCGCCCGCGCTCCTGCCCGCAGCCTCCTGCTCAGCCGGCCGTCTGTGCACCTGCCCGGCCTGCCACGCACGCACGCAGCGCCCGCCCGCCCGGGAGGCAGGAGCAGCCGGGCTCAGCGGGCTCCCCGCCGCGCGCTGGCGCCGCGTCCGTGTGCCCCGAATGGATAATGAGCCGCAGTCCCATCTGCAGGAGAGGCAGGCGGGCTGCCTGGCGGGGAAGCCGCCTTCCGCAGCCAGAGCGGCATTCAGAGACGGGCCTTCTCGCCAGCCGCTCCGAGGGAGCCGCGGGGAGGGAGCCGCGGGAAGGACGGGATTAAAATTCAACCCCATGGATCCCCGAGGGGCGGGGGTCCCGGCTGCTCCGGGCGGAGGAGGGGGCTCTGCCCACTCCGCCTCCAGCCCCCGAGGCTCAGCCCAGACAGAGGGACGCCCCCCTACCCAACCTGCACTGGGAACAGTCCCCCAAACCAGAAGACTGTTTCGGGGGGAAGTCTCCCCTCCCCTCCACTCTGCCATCCCTCCAAGTGCGCAGCAAAGATTTAGTGAGCACCTAAACTGCGGCTCTCGAGCCACATGCGGCTCTTTGGCCCCTGGAGTGTTTAGCAAAGGCCAGCTCAGGAGGACCCTGATTAAGTTAATGACAATGTACCCACCTGTATAGTTCAAGTTTAAAAAATTTGGCTCTCAAAAGAAATTTCCTGTTGATATTTGGCTCTGTTGGCTAATGAGTTTGCCGACCACTGAGCTACCCCATGCCAGGCACTGTCCTAGGTGCTGGGGACACAGCGAGGGAAAAACAGACAGATCCTCGCCCTCACGGAGCTTCCGTTCCCAATACACAGAACAAGCATAAGCTGTGAACCGTGTCCAGACCAACTGGGGGAGGGGGGTCAAGGCCAGGAAATGAGGGCCAGAAAGAGGAGAAACGGGGTTGGTGGGTGTGCAGGGTTCAACAGACGGTCAACCGGGGCTGAAACAGGGACCCGGGAGCCGAGAGCTGAGGAGAGCGAGCCCAGTGGGGGGAGCTGTGGCAGAGGGCACGGCCCAGGCAGGAGCGCGCCCGCCCGTTCCGGGAAGAACGCGGGGGCGGGGGGGGGGGGGTAGACTGGGCAGAGAGAGGGGCGAACGAATGGGAGGACAGAAAAGGGGACAGGGGACAAGGAAGGAGAGAAGCAAGACTCCTCGGGTCACCGGCGTGCCCACGGGCGGGGGAGCCTGGGTACGAGTCTGTCCCCCCACCAGAAAGGACGTGCGTGGAGCAGGAGCGGCCACGGAGCAGGCATCCCCTCACGTGGCTGCTGAACAAACAAACGAATGAATGAATGAATGAATGCACGGATGAATGAACAGATGAATGAATGAACAAATGAATGAATGAATGAATGAATGAATGAGTAGGATGTATGCAATGCACCCCGCCCACTTGAACAAGAGTAACCATACAGCTGGCCCGTGGTGCCAGGCACAGTCCTAGGCACTAGGCCCGTGGTCGGCAAACTCATTCGTCCACAGAGCCAAACATCAACAGCACAACGATTGACATTTCTTTGGAGAGCCCATTTTTTTAAACTTAAACTTCTTCTAACGCCACTTCTTCAAAATGAACTCGCCCAGGCCATGGTATTTTGTGGAAGAGCCACACTCAAGGGGCCAAAGAGCCGCATGTGGCTCGCGAGCCGCGGTTTGCCGACCACGGAACTAGGTCATGAACGTGAACTCCACCCACCGTGTGAGGCAGGTGCCACAATTGCCCTCGTTTCGCAGGTGAAGACCACGCGTCACAGGCTCAACTCATCTGCCTAAGGACACCGCGCCAGGAAGTGGCAGGGACGGCACCTGAGCCCAGACAGCTGGCTACAGCACTACAGCACACGCGGCCCCTGAGCTCTCCCACGGTTACGATTATTACGTGTTCCCTGGGGTGTGGGGCCGGGGTGTGGGGTGAGTGACCGGCCACACAAGGCCCAGCACACAGCTCCCAGGTCCCAGCAGGCTCAGTCACATCCCGCAGCTATTGCTGCTTCAAGAGGCAGAGGCATAGCACACGCGTTGACCCAGCCGTTTCCTGCCTGGAGTTACAGCCGTAGGCGTCCGTCATGGGTTCCCAGGCTACAGAGTGGCCATCCAGGTCCCAGGACACCCCACCTGACCTCCGAGCATCGCTCCAGCCGCATGTCCCACAGCAGAGACAGCTGGGGAGGGTGGTCAGGAGCCCCGGGCAGGACCGAAAGGGGAGGCCAGAGCAGGAAGGAGAGGTGCCCCATCGGTCACGCTCCCCTGGGTCACGTCAGATAAAGGAGAAGTGCCTCTCTGGGCCCCCGTGTCCTTCCTCATCTGTAACTCAAAGAGGGAACCCCACACCCACAGGCCCCGAGCACATCTGGAAAGCGTCCGTGGTCAATCACGGATGCTGGGCTCTCGGGGGTTTGATTGGGATGACGGGGAGCTCACCACCTCCCCAGACACCAGGTTCTCCCTGGGGATCAGCCCCTGGAGTCATTCTGCTCGGGGTCCCCTGAAATGCTTCCCTAGACAGAGCCCCCTACACAGACCCGGCAGCTATAGCCAGGGATCCCTGGGAGCCCCCACAGCCTGCTATAGATCCTGCGTCCACCCATCCCGAGGCCCCGTCCAGGGCTACCAGGTGTACCGGTTAATGATGCGGATTTTCTTTCAATCGATGGGGTTACACATATGCTGATATAGATACGATTTGAAATGTATGCTATTTTGTTGTATTGACAACAAGCTTCAAAACCTCATATGTCAAATTTTCTGAAGGTGTTAACATCATAGATGTTTTTACGCTTAAAAATGTCAAATTTCGTGCCAAAAAAAAAAAAGAGCATTTGCGGGAAGTTTTAATTCATTACTTTATTGTGAAGAAAAGTGCTGCTGAAAGTGATCGTGTACTTCGGGAAGCTTATGGTGAACATGCTCCACCTCAAGATACGTGTGAGCGCTGGTTTAAACGCTTTAAAAGGGATGATTTCGACGTGAAAGACAAAGAACGTCCAGGCCAACCGAAAAAGTTGGAAGACCAACAATGACCAGCATTATCGGATGAAGATGCGTGTCAAACTCAGAAACAACTCACAGAAAGATTACACGTTGCTCAGCAAACAATTTCCGACTGTTTACAAGCAATGGGAAAGATTTTAAAGGAAGGAAAATGGGTGCCACATCAACTGAACGAAAGACAAATAGAAAATTGAAAAGTCACCAGGAAAATGCTGCTTCAACGGCACGGAAGAAAGTCTTTTTGGCATCGAATTGTGACTGGCGATGAAAAGTGGGTTTATGTGGAGAATCCCAAACGCACAAAATCACGGGTTGATCCAGGTCAACCATCAACATCGACCGCGTTTTCCGACGGTCTTAGGCTCTACAGCAGCGGTTCTCAACCTGTGGGTCGCCTAAGACCGTCGGAAAACACAGATATTTACATGACGATTCACTAACAGTAGCAACATTACAGTTATGAAGTAGCAACGAAAATAATTGTATGGTTGGGGGTCACCACAACACAAGGAACTGTGTTAAAGGGTCGCGGCGTTAGGGAGGCTGAGAACCACAGCTCCAGGACTATAAGACGCCTGGACGGGCGGGGTGCTCCGGGCATGCTCGCTGGTACTGAGAATGAGCATAATGACGTCATGACTGCCTTCTGCGTTACAGGAGTCCCGTCTGCTTGGGTGCCTACGTGCCTGCCCACCCCCCCACCGATCAGCTGGCCCTGACACTCTCCTGCGAAGACCTGACGCCTACGCTTTTCACGCCGCATCCCACCGGCAGCCACCTGAGCGGGTCACGGGGCAGCCACCCCGCGATGGGTCTCTGCCGGCCCCCCTTCCCCTCCCACTCACAGGCCCAGGTCTCCGTGTGTGTGTGCGAGGGGGGAGGGGGGAGCCACAGCTGGGAACCCCGAGGCCCAGGGAGGCACAGGGAGAGAGCCAGGCCCCTCCAGGGGGGCCGGGCAGGCAGCACGGGGCGCCCAGGAGCAGGTGGGCGGACGCGGACGCCAACACCTACCCGGTTCTCGTCGTAGATGATCTGCACGAGGCTGCGGTGCTTCGACTCGATGGGCGGCGGCGACACGGGCTTCTCGGGCTCGGGCGGCTTGGCGGCCTCCTCCTCCAGCTGTTGCTGCGGGAAGGAGCGCGCGGTGGTGAGCGCGCCGGCGGGCGGGCGGAAGGAGAGGCGGGCGGAGGGGCGGCCTGGGCCGGTGGCCGCGCACAGGAAGTCAGGCTGCTAACCATTTCCTCTGAGTCACCCGCGGGGACTCCGAACCCTGGAGGGGCCCCCCAACAACCCGCCGGGGACGGGAGCGTCCAGCCCAGGCCCAGCTCCAGCCTGCGGGCTCTGCAGCCGGCCGGCCCGGGCTCCCACCCCCCGCCCTGGGGACTCGGCAGCGAGCTGAGCATCAGCAAGCAGCTTCCCCCCGCTGCGCCTCGGTTTTCTCTTCTGTAAAATGGGGCTCATCCCTGTGCCTCCCGGACAGGGCTGCCGGGAGGAGAGGATGTGCCGGGGCGCACGCAGCACTGCCCGGGGCTCGCGAAACGCCAGCTGCCATCGCCCACTCTCTTCCCCACAGGAGCCGGCGTCCCCGGGGGGCGGTGCAGACGCGGGAGCCAGACCGTGGAGACGGGAGCCCTACTCCCACGACGCCCTTGCTGTGCAACCTTCTCTGAGCATCCCTCTCCTTTGGGAAAACGGGACAATCCGACGTCCCACCCGAGACTCCGCAATGCACTCGGCACCCGGCAAATAGCTCTCCATCATCGCCATCTGCCCCCCGGTCTTCACCCTGGACCCCCCTCCGAACGCCAGCGAGCCCTTCCCGGCACGCTGCCGTCGAGCACCGAAGCCCCGTGCCGACGCGGGCGCACACCTCGGCTCCTTCGAGTTAAACTACGTGGCAAGTCCAGTTCTCAGAACGAACGCCCCACGGCACCACACAACAGCCCCCTCGTCCAACAAGCGTCACGGACACAACAGGAGCCGGCACGCGGACCGTGCTCAGCCGCACGCACAGCCACGGGGACCGGCGTCGCCCTCCCCGCCACGGCGGCGGGGCCAGGAGCCGGAGCCGCCGCCACAGCCCGCGCCCGCCCGCCCGCACCTGCTTCTTCTTCAGCTTGGAGATCTGCTGCTCCACCATGGTGATCTCGCGGTCCACGCGGTCCATGCTCTGGATCAGCTCCTCCTTGGACAGCCGCGGCGGCACCAGCTCCAGCTCGGGGTCGGCGTGCGGGGGGCTGGGCGGGGACACCGGCTCCAGCTTGCCCGCCAGGCTGCGCTCCTGTGGCGGGGAGAAAGCGGGCCCGGGGTCAGCAGGGGGAACCCCAGGCGATGCTTTCGGATCTGCCGGGCGCGGGGGTCTCGGCGGCGGCGGTGGCCACTCCGCTCGGACGTCGGGTGAGGAAAGCAGCCACCGACCCTCCGTAAGCACACGGACGCGGCTCTGTGCCAATAAAACTTTATTCAGCCCTGGCCGGTGTGGCTCAGTGGATAGAGCGTCGGCCTGCGGACTGAAGGGTCCCAGGTTCGATTCCGGTCAAGGGCATGTACCTTGGTTGCGGGCACATCCCCAGGAGGGGGTGTGCAGGAGGCAGCTGATCGATGTTTCTCTCTCATCGATGTTTCTAACTCTCTCTCCCTCTCCCTTTCTCTCTGTTAAAAAAAAAATCAATAAAATATATTTAAAAAAAAAAAAACTTTATTCACAGAAGCAGGCACCCCCGCGTTCCCAGCCCTGACTGCAGGCCCGGCGCACGGGACCTCTCCCAGGGCAGCCCACGTCCCAGGCTGTCCCAGGGCGGCTACCAGCCCTGCCTGCCTGCCTTCGCCCTCCCTGGTCCCCCTGCGGCCGGGCCCTTCCGGCTCATTCCGCACAGGGCACAGCCGTCCTGCGCTCCCAGGGCGCCTCTTTCCAAGCTCCCCTACCCCCTCCCCCCAACACTCACTCGTCTTGTCCTCCCAGCAGACCCACCTCCTCCAGAACCTCCATCCACCCCCAAGGCCTGGTCCGGCTGACCCTGTACCAACACCCGTTCACGGTGCTCCGTCTGAACCCGCCAGTTACAGGACTTCCCCTCTGGTGCCAACAGAGAAAACGCTAAGACGGGGACGTACAGCCCTGGCCAGCACGGCCCAGTGGTTAGAGCAGTGGTCGGCAAACTGCGGCTCGCGAGCCACATGTGGCTCTTTGGCCCCTGGAGTTTTCAGCAAAGGCCAGCTGAGGAGAACCCTAATTAAGTTAATAACCATGTACCTACCTATACAGTTTAAGTTTAAAAAATGTGGCTCTCAAAAGAAATTTCAGTCGTTGTCCTGTTGATATTTGGCTCTGTGGACTAATGAGTTTGCCGACCAATGGGTTAGAGTGTTGGCCTGCACACCAAAGGGTCTCGGGTTCGATTCCCGGTCAGGGGCACGTCTCTGGGTTACAGGTTCGATCCCCAGCCCCGGCCGGGGAGCGTGCGGGAGGCAACCCATCAATGTGTCTCTCTCACATCGATGTTTCTCTCTGATTCTCTCCCCCAACTTCCACTCTTCTCTAAAAAAAAAAATAAATGGAAAAAATACGCTTGGGTGAGGATTAACAACAGAAAATTCCACCACCCCCTTTAATTTACCAGTATTTTCCTGCCCTGAGCGTTACACTTTGTGTAAACAAGTTGTTTTTAAAAACCAGCTAGACAAACAAGGGAACCCTTCACTGGGTCACCCCGACTCCATCCCACCAACTGAAGTTTATTAGCGTTCACCTTCAAGGCCCTCGGTTCACATCCCCGTCCCCTCGGGCCCTCCCAGCTCCGTGACCTCAAGCAGATCACGCACCGCCCCCGCCTCAGTTTCCCCATCTGCGCCATGGGGCCATTCCCGCCTTCCAGCCGGTGAGGAGGCCTGAAGGCGCTCACGCGTGCAGAGCGTTCCGCGCGGAGCCAGGCCACGCTGTCCGCGCTGCATGAGCCCTGGCTGGATCGCCCCGGCTCCAGGCCCGGCAGTGAGGGGGGCCCCCAGCCCCCGCCCAGCGCCCGCCCAGCGCCATCCTCAAGGCCAAGCCAGCAGCTGCAGGCAGGGGAGGCCCGGAGGAGCTCCGGGCTGTGGCTCCCCGCCCCCGCGGCAGCTGCTCAGGAGACAGAGGACACATTATTCCCGGGACAACGGCAGCCGCCGCGGCCGCCAACTGCCTCCCCTCCTGCCCCCAGGACACGGGACTGCGGGCACCTGACTCCCTCCTGCACCCAGGCTGGTGTGTTCCCGCACCGGGGAGCCTTCGCACGACCCGTGCCCTCTGCCCTGTGCCCTCTGCGCACCCCCATGCCAGCTGAAACCAGACCCCCCGGCCCCTGGACCGGGAATCGAACCCCCAACCCTTGGGTGGGCGGACTGGCGCTCTAACCACTGAGCCACCGGCCAGGGCCCCCTGGCTGACTCCGAGTTGCGCGTTTCCCCTAACACGGCTCATTTCACGCGTGCGCTTCATCTCAAGCCGTCAGCGGTACCGTCTCCGGGGCCCAGCCCTCCAGGAGCGGGACGGAGGGACCTGGCCGTGGCCTCCAGGGGGTCCCGTGGCAGCGGCCTCCATTCCAGCCCCAAACCGCGGGAGGGAGACCGCAGACCAGGCCCGGCCGCCTGCCAGGCAGGAGCGGCACCCCCTCCCCGTCCAGGCCTGGCCGTGGGAGCGCAGGCCGACCAGGGGGAGCCCTCCCGGTGCGGAACGCGGCGGGGCAGACAGAGCCGGGCTGCGGGGGGCGCCGCCGCCCCTCGTCCCCGCGCCGGGAAGGGGCCGCGTCGGCGATGGCGTCCAGCGAGAGGGAAGCAGCTGTGGGCTGGAGGGCGGCCTTGAACGTGGGGGGAGCGGACACACCGAGACCACGTGGAGGACGGCAGAACCAAGAGATCAACAGCCCTGGCCGGCGGGCTCAGCGGTTGGTGCCTCAGCCTGCACGCCGGAGGGTTGGGGGGTTCGAGACCCGGGCGCCGGGCGGGGGCTGGGTCCCCCCTCACTGCAGCTTCCATCCCCGCCCCCTGTCGGGCCACCCATGGGAGGCAACCAATGGGCGCGTCTCTCTCGTATCGATGTCTCTCTCTCTCTCTCTCTCTCTCTCTCTCTCTCTCTCTCTCTCTCTGGCTGCCCCTCTCCCTTCCACTTTAAAAGGGAAGAAAAAAAACAAGAAATCCATCCAATTCCCGTCTGGAGCAGCAGCTGAACCCCAGGCGGCAAACACGAAGACCATCTGACAACCGGCTGAGCAGCCTCCCTGGCTCCCTCCCCGCCCGCCCGGCGAGCGCTCACACTCCCCAACCCTCTGGGCAGCCTGGAGCCAGCACGGGGCCCACCCTCCGCGGCCTGGGGCCCAGGAGGAGGAGGGAGACAGACAGACACAGAGTCAGACGGACGAGACAGGCAGTCAGACAGAGACAGGGCCCAGAGACAGAGATGAAGGCAGAGAGAGACAGACAGACAAACATACACAAACACACACACACACACACACATACACCCCCGCCCCAGGCAGCCAGAGGCAGGGACAGCCAGACAGACATGGAGACAGAGAAAGACCACAGAGGGAGAGGAGGCCTCCGGGAACCACGAGGGGGACAGGGACAAGCGGACGGGCTGAGAGCCGCCTGGGGCACCAACCCTCCCCAGCGCCCAGCACCATAGGCCCCAGGGCTCCGAGCCCCACGTGGGCCGGCCTGGTGCATTCGCGCCCGGACACACCCCGCACGGGGCTCGGTCCCCAGGGAGGACGTCCAGCCCAGCGGGCGTGGCCCTGTGCCCGGCGCCCACACCCCACTCCCCTGCGGGTCCCAGTCCCACTTCGGGGAACAGGGATTCCTGGGGCGCTTCCCTCCCAGGAGGCCAAGCGGCCAAGGCCACAAGGAGGAGGAACCAGACTGGAGGGCAGGGGCGGGGACAGCAGGCCTGGGAGGCGGGAGGCAGCGGCCGCCGGGGAGACCAGAGGGGAGGGAAGCGGCGGCAGGACAGCCTGGCGGGCAGGGCCGCGCTTCAGCGCCCTCCCCCCCTCCCCACGGCCATGGGCCAGTGGCTTCCGCGGAGCCTGGGGCTCACTCCGCCGGCACCCGCTTCACGTGAGCTCGTCACACCATCCCCACCACCCAGGCACACCCCGTGTGCCGGATCTCAAGCGAAGGAGCCGCCTCGGCCGGTCCCATCCCGCGTCAGGCAGAGAAGAGGATCCAGCAGCCCGAGTGGACCCCTGCCCTCCGCGGCCTGGCCCCCAGGCCCCAGCCACGCCCACCAGTGCCGCAGCGAGAGGAGCTCTGACCTCGCCCGGCAGCCGGGAGGCCGTTCCTGAGCTAATGCGCGTGTCCCCGTGGGTGCGGAGAGCCTCACGGAACTCACACGCACAGCGGGGACACCCGTCACGCGGCCCGCAAAGGACGAGCGTGTCCCTCGGCCACCGTCCCATGCCCACCCCGGGCGCTGGCTGAGCCTGGGGGGCAGAGGCACCGCGGTCTGGTCTGCTTCCTCCGTGTGAGCCGCGGTCCACGGAGCCTTCGCTCGCTGCCCGGCGTTTAGTGAACAGCGGAACCCCGCCCCCCACGGCAGCAAACCACGGGGGGGCGGGGGGGCTTAGCCTATGCAGTCTCCGCCAGCACCTCTATTTTTTTTTAACATATTTCTTTTTTTTAAATATATTTTATTGATTTTTTACAGAGAGGAAGGGAGAGGGAGAGAGAGCTAGAAACATCGATGAGAGAGAAACATCGACCAGCTGCCTCCTGCACACCCCCCACAGGGGACGTGCCCGCAACCAAGGTCCATGCCCTTGACCGGCATCGAACCCGGGACCCTTCCGTCCGCAGGTCGACGCTCTATCCACTGAGCCAAACCGGTTCTGGTTTTAATATATTTCTATGGATTTCAGAGAGGAAGGGAGAGGAAGAGAGAGAAACCTCCATGATGAGAGAGAATCATGGATCGGCTGCCTCCTGCACGCCCCACAATGGTGAGGACCGAGCCCGCAACCCGGGCCTGTGCCCTGACCGGGAATCGAACCCTGACCTCCTGGTTCCTAGGTCAACGCTCACCACTGAGCCCCACCGGCCGGGTTCGACTCTCTCTTTTAAAGAGGAGGGAAAGGAAAGAGCCCTCCAGCACCGCGGGGCGTGGGGGCCCTGCAGGCTGCACTCTCTCCCCGGCCACGCCAGGGCCCGCAGAGCCAGCCTCGTCCCGGACCCTCCTCTCGCCGCCCAGCCTCGGCCCACGCCGTGCCCCGCTCTCCCCGCGGCGGCAGCACCGGGCCTTACCTTGGCCAGGTCCTCGGCGCCGCCGGGCTGGCTGGCGGGCAGCAGGGGCGCGGGCCGCAGCAGGGCGTCGGGCAGCAGCTCCAGGCGGGGGCGCTTGCTGTCGGTGAACTCCATCTCCGGCTTGCCCAGCTCGGGCAGGTAGGAGTGCGGCTCGGGGCGCAGGTGCAGCTCCTGGGACCTGTGGGGGGCGGGGGCACGAGCGTCACGTCGACCGGCCTCCCTGCCGAGCGCCGGCCGGGCGCCGGGCCCTCCGTGATCCCGCAGGACAGGCGCCTGTGCGTCCAGGGCGCACAGGGCTCGCACCCAGACGTGTCTGCCCACCGCCCACACGCACGGGCTGCTGTTGACAGGGAGAGCGTGGACCCGGGGACACACCCCCTCGCTCCCGAGTGTGGCCCGGGGACCAGAGCATCAGTCCCCCCCAAATGCCGAATCTGGAGTCCCAACCGGACCTGCCGAGTCACACTCTGCCGTTCACCAAGATCCCCGGCGACGCGGGGGCCGTCGGAAAAGCACTGTGGCTCTAACACGGACAATCACACATGTGGTGCCGCCTGCACACAGCACCCACCCCGGGCAGGATCGCCCGCCGGTCACAGCCCTCGCGCTGTGCGGAGGAGGAAGCGGGCCGGCCGTGTGAGCGCCTGCTCCCCCCCGGGCCTCGGCTTCCCCACCGGAGAAATGGGCCCGCGGCTCCGGCAGGCCCGGGAGCCCCTCACCTCTCGTTCCCGGGCTGGAACTCGGACAGCAGGGACGGCCGCCGCCGCTGGGGCTGGATGATGGAGCCGGGCGACAGGTGCGCGGCGTAGTCCCGGGGGTGGTGCTGGTACTCGAGCAGCCCCACGTCCTGCGGCGAGAGGGCGGAGGGGTGAGCGCCGGGCGGGGCCCAGCGTGACCGAGGGCGTTCCTGGGGCCGTCGCCATGGAGAAGGGCACCCCCCTCCAGCTCACTCGCGCTCTGGGCGGGCGCTGCGACGCTGTCTGTCCCCGTGGTCGGCAAACTCATTCGTCCACAGAGCCAAACATCAACGGGACAACGACTAAAATTTCTTTGGAGAGCCACATTTTTAAAACTTAAACCTCTTCTCACGCCACTTCTTCAACATAGACTCGCCCAGGCCGTGGTGTTTTGTGGAAGAGCCACACTCAAGGGGCCAAAGAGCCGCATGTGGCTCGCGAGCCGCAGTTTGCCGACCACGGGTCTGTCCAGATAGATAACCGAGCCTGCGTGTTATCAGGGGGGCGGGCGGGCTGGGGGGGGAGGGGGGGCACAGCCTGGTGTTGACCCTGGCACTAAGGGAGCCCGGGGTCCGCGTGAGGCAGGGAGGGAGGGAGGGAGGGTCTGTCTGTGAGGCTCACAGTCCAGGCTCCGAACCGAAGGGAGAACTCACACACGTGTGTCACGTATGTAAGCAAAGATCCAAGTCAGAAAAAGACAGCATTCTGGCAAAACCCTCCTACTTCAGTACCACGCCTTTCACGGCCCATTGTCATCCAGGAAAACACGGAATAGTAACAAGTCAGATGCACCCGGCGGCCAATTTTTAAAAACACAGAGACACGTCCTTCGCACGGGAAAACGGGGCAGGCTTCCCCAGGGGACCGCTCCGAATCGGCTGGTTCTGTCTGCCTGGACCGCTCAGCGCCGCTGTGCGTGCGGCAATCCGTTAGTGATGTCTGACGTGGGCGAGGCTCCGGACACAGATTTTCCCTTCTGGGCACCTTTCTCGATTCTCCCGATTTTCCATAAAAAAAAAAAAAAAAAGCCAGGCGGCCTTCTCCTCCCCGCTCACTCGTGAACGCGATCACTTCTGCAAAGAGCATCGGACGCTGCCGGGACGTGTGTGTGTCAGACCCTCCAGGACACGCGTGTTCGGAGACGGGGAGGCCTTGAGACGGGGGGTCCACGGGCCCCGTCACCCCGAGGCGGGAAGCGTGGCGGGAAGGGCCGTCCGGGGTGGAAAGGAAGCGGCAGGGCCTCGCTCAAACCCGCGGGGCCCCAGCTTCCTCGGCTCTGACACGGGACCGAGCCCACGGGAGAGGCCTGTGCCTCTGACCTCCACCCCCCCCTTCCCACGGACGGCCCCCAGGCTGCGGGCGGCTCCCAGGAGGCAGAGCAGGCTCCGGCCCCCCACCCCCTGAGAGACGGCCCCCCACCCCCCCGCGGGACGGCCAGCACAGAGCACCAGGTGTCCGCAGACTCAGGCCAACGCACAGGCCCAGGCCGGGAGGAGGAGGAGGAAGGGCCCGAGGGAGGGAGGGAGGGAGGGGAGGCCCCGGATCACTCTGGCAAGGCTGCCAGGCACAGCTCGCGCTCTCTCTCTCTCTCTCTCTCTCTCTCTCACACACACACACACACACACACACACACACACACACGCACCCACACGCACGTACAGAGGTGTGAGAAGCAATCAGCCGCCGTGCGCGTCTGCCAGGAGGAAGTGTCTCCCGCCGGCTCGTTCGCGCTCGCTCGCACAAAAGCCAAATGAGCAGCGCGGTGAGAGGCAGACAGCCCATCCCCATCCCCATCCCCCGGGAGGGGCCGGGCACCACGGCGCCTACCGCTGCCAACGAGGCGGGGAGCCCACGGCACCAGCCCTCTGGCCTCCGTTCCCCAGGTCAGGAGCCAGCAAGTCCCTCTAAGAAGCCTCTGGGGGGCCCCTGCTGCCCTGCCCGCACCCCAGGGCCTAACGCCAGTCTCCAGGGCTGAGCCCAGGGGACACCCTGCCCCCCAAGGGTGCCCGGAAGCTCTACAGGAAGGCAAGAACTGGGGAGACCCCCAGGAAGGTCTGACCGGAAGTGGGGCTCCCCATGGTCACGTGCACCTGCAAACACCAAACACCAGGCGGGCCGGCGGGCAGCCTCCGGGCCACGTCTCAGAGGGAGCGCTCTGAGGGGTGACAAAATGGTGATGACACTGGTAACAGCGACCGATGCTCCCAAACTGCCTACTGTGCGCGCCTGCCACCCATGCTCGGCATCCAGGAAGGACTCTCATCCCCACGGCAACCCCAGAGCCCCGCATGAACACGAGAGATCTCAGGCGCAGAGAGGGTGAGCGGCGTGCCTGGTCACACAGCGGGGAGGAAGGAGGCGACGCGGGGAAGAGGGGCTGTCTCGTAGCCGGGGCAGCAGAAGAGGGGCGGAGGACATGACCTGGAGGAGGCAAAGGAAGGAAGAGGGAGAATTCCGTCCATCCCCGGGCCCTGGACTCAGGGTCCCTCCTGGAGTGACAGGGGTTCCAGTCAAGACAGCCCCGCCCCGGGGACTCTGCACCTGCGGGTCCCTCTGCCTGGGACACGCCTCCATGGATTCCCACAGGCCTGGCCCGGAGCCTCCCCCATTCATCCATCCATCCCTTCATCCATCCATCATCCATCCATCCCTTCATCCATCCATCCCTCCATCCATCCCTTCATCCATCCATCATCCATCCATCCCTTCCCTTCATCCATCCATCCCTTCATCCATCCATCATCCATCCATCCATCCCTTCATCCATCCATCCCTTCATCCATCCATCATCCATCCATCCCTTCCCTTCATCCATCCATCCATCATCCATCCATCCCTTCATCCATCCATCATCCATCCATCCCTTCCCTTCATCCATCCATCATCCATCCATCCCTTCATCCATCCATCATCCATCCATCCCTTCCCTTCATCCATCCATCCATCATCCATCCCTTCATCCATCCGTCCATCCATCCATCCCTTCATCCATCCATCCATCCCTTCATCCATCCATCCATCCTTCCATCCATCCCTTCATCCATCCATCCATCCTTCCATCCATCCCTTCATCCATCCATCCCTTCATCCATCCATCCCTTTATCCATCTATTCCTTCATCCATCCATCCATTCCTTCATCCATCCATCCATCCATCATCCATCCATCCATCATCCATCCATCCCTTCATCCATCCATCCCTTCATCCATCCATCATCCATCCATCCCTTCATCCATCCAACCCTTCATCCATCCATCCCTTCATCCATCCCTTCATCCATCCATCATCCATCCATCCCTTCATCCATCCATCCCTTCATTCATCCATCCCTTCATCCATCCATCCCTTCATCCATCCATCCCTTCATTCATCCATCCCTTCATCCATCCATCCCTTCATCCATCCATCCATCCATCCCTTCATCCATCCATGATCCATCCATCCCTTCATCCATCCATCCCTTCATCCATCCATCCCTTCATCCATCCATCCCTTCATCCATCCATCCATCCGTCCATCCCTTCCTCCTCCATCCATCCAGCAAACACTTTTCAGGCATCTCATGGGCCTGTAGCTGGGAACACACACAAGCATGAAGGGATGGGTGAAGTACAATGTCAGCTTCTCCATAAGCACTCCTTCCCTGGACCCCGACTTCAATTAGGACTCTCCCCCTCCTCAGCCCTCCCTCCCCCTCCTCCCCTGCTCACCGATCCCCCACAACAAGCATGTCAAACTCGCGGCCCACAGCGAATATTCTTGCGGCCCAGCCAGTAGAACCGTACGTAAGAAACATTTTAATTAAAATCCCGTAACTTGATTTTTACAACATCCTGTTACACATCATCATTAATAACGAACCACAACGTTCGCGAATGACTGATGACTACAGTCGTGCTGCATTCATGTCCCTTACGTGCCCTACGCACAGGCGCACCATTTCTCTGCGCCGATACCAGCAGCGAATATTCTAGCAGCCGATGGCCACGTCCTTAGTCTTGGACTGACTTGTTTGGTGAGCGCAACAGGAAATATTTCACTTCCGGAGGACAAGAAAAATAGGTTTATTTGCGTGACGCTTATTAATTTGTGCAGTTATTCGGTGTCTGGCAAGTTAATGTTCAAGAAAAAATAGTAATCCTCATTAAAATGTTCTATTACTTTACGTTAACGATGACTATTTATTTCAGCCCTCTGTGTTCAGCACGTCTCTATCGGAATAAACCCACATTTCTATGAAAACGGAAGCTTTTGTTTTGCGGCCACATCCACGTACACCTTGTTTACATGGCCCGTGTTCACCTTCGAGTGTGACATGCTGGCCCCACAAGAACCTTAGTGCCCTCAGGCTGGGATGCTTGTGTGTGTTCCCAGCTACATGCCCATGAGATGCCTGAGAAGTGTTTGCTGGATGGATGAAGGGATGGATGGATGAAGGAATAGATGGATAAAGGGATGGATAAATGAAGGGATGGATGAATGAAGGGATGGATGGATGGATGAAGGGATGGATGGATGAAGGGATGGATGGATGGATGGATGGATGGATGACGGATGGATAGATGGATGGACAGATGAAGGGATGGACGGATGAAGGGATGGACGGATGAAGAGATGGATGGATGGATGGATGGATGGATGGATGGATGAAGGGATGGATGGATGAAGGGATGGATGGATGAAGGAATAGATGGATGAAGGAGGGATGGATGAATGGATGGATGGATGGATGGAGGAATAGATGGATGAAGGGATGGATGGATGAAGGAATAGATGGATGGATGGATGGATGAAGGGATGGGTGGATGAAGGGATGGAGGGATGAATGAGTGAGTGAATGAGTGAATGAATGAATGAATGGACAATGCTCCCAGCATGGCAGCTCCCGAGAGGCGAGCTGTGGGACCCAAACCATCCCTCAGGAGCCATCCCCAAGCAGGAGGGGCCATAAGGCTCAGGGAGTGACCCCCGAGGTGGCATCCAAGCCAAGCACCCCACCTGCTCCCCGCTGTGTGCAGGCACCCTCTGGCCCAGGCGGGCTCCGGGGTCCATGACCTCCACGTACGGGTTTGAGACCGACTGGAAATGAAACCGACGGGTGTTTCCCACAGAGTCCGATAAGCACGGGTCTCGGGCAGGAGGCGGCCCACCCGAGGCTGGAGCCAGACCCAGCTGTCTGGTCACGTGTCACCGACTCTCGGCCACGGCCACGGCTTTATGTCCGGCTGAGCAGCGCGTGGCCCGAGAGGCCTGGACTAGCTACAGAGGAGTCAGCCACCCCTCCTCCGGACGAGAGCCCAGTGTGTCCCGAGCGAAATGAGGAGGACGGTAACGGCGGGGCCCAGAGCGGCCAGTGATGAGGGAGCCTCCGACCGCAGACCCAGCCCTGACCTCCCACCACCCCAAGGACAGGGTCTCCAGCTCAGCCCGCGCCCCAGGAGAGCAAGCCCCCCCCCCCACCCGATGCCCAGGCTCCCGCTCCTCCTCAGTGACAGCAGGTACCTCCCCGTGGCATCACCTCACCCCTGGCTCAGCCTCCTGCCTGCTGACCAGCCACCTCCTGCGTCACTGCCCGCCCGGCAGGTGAGGAGCGAGGAGGAGGTGCCTGGGGTCAGCTGGTGACCCCACACGCCTGGAGAGCGCCCAGCCAGGGCAAAGGGCAGGAGGGACCGCGGGAGGGAGGAGCCGCGGGGACAGGAGGACTCCCCGAGGCTGGGCCTGTGGGGAAGAGGTGGGAGAGGGGGGTGGGGGGGGAGACCAGCCAGGAAGGAGGCAGCCCCCAGGGGCCCGGGTGAGGCCGGCTGAGAGGGAGGTGCATACAGCAGGCACTCCCTGTGCGCGTGCCAATCCCACTGTGGACCCTGCAAGGCAGACCCCAGCTCAGCGGCCCCGTCTCCATCCTCCCAGCTTTAAAGCGGAAGCCAGCACTCGCCGGTGTGGCTCAGTGGTTAGAGCGTCGGCCTGCAGACCGCAGGGTTCCGGGTTCGATTCCGATCCAGGGCACCTGCCCAGGTTGCGGGCTCATTTCCCAGTAGGGGGCGTGCAGGAGGCAGCCGATCCATGATTCTCTCTCATCACTGCTGTTTCTGTCTCTCTCTCTCTCCCCCTCCCTTCCTCTCTGAAATCAATGAAAATATTTTTTAAAAAGTTTTTAAAAAACGAAGTGGGAGCTCCGTGTAGCAGGTGCCCAAGGCCTGGAAAGGCCGCGGTGCCAGCGGTCACTGCCGAGGGGCCACCCCCCCCCCCGGGGCACCGTGAGCCGCCCCAGCCCTCCCGCCAGGAGACAGGCCGGGGCGGGAAGCCGGTGGCCGACGAAGGTCCCCCAGGCGGCCCGGGCGCCCTTACCGTGTGGGAGCGGGCGATCTGCACGGGGTAGGAGATGCCGTGGGGCGGGTAGCGGGGCTCGGTGGCCCTCCACGTCTGCGCCACGGGCTGCGTGGACCCCGACATGGCGCCGGCCGTCCAGACGAGCTCCCTCTCAGCGGCCAGTCCTCCTCATCTGCGGGCGGGCGGCCCCGTCACAGGCGCCTGCGAGAAGCCGGGAACGAAGCGGGGTCAGCCACGGAGCGGCATCCCCCGTCCTCCGGGCCCGTGAGGAAGAGGGGGAGGCAGGCACCCCGCCCCGTCCTCCTCCCCCTCCTCCCCCTCTTCCCCCTCCATCTTCCTCCCCCCACCGCCCCCCTCTTCCTCCCTGCCCACAGGCGTGTCGTGGCCCTGGAGGAGCCCGGAGCCAACAGGCTGGGCCAGCAACTACCCCACAAGCCACGCCAGGAGTGGGGGCCACACCACCACCAAGGCCCCCACGGAGCGGACGCAGGACCCACCACGTGGGCGCTGCCCCCACCACCTCCGATGGCCCCCAAGACCCCCCAACCTTACCCCAGGGGACCCCAACTCTGTGGGCACTGCCCCACCACCTCCGATGGCCTCCAAGCCCCCCTGGCCCACCCAACCTTACCCCAGGGGACCCCAACTCTGTGGGCGCTGCCCCCACCACCTCCGATGGCCTCCAAGCCCCCCCAACCTTACCCCAGGGGACCCCAACTCTGTGGGCACTGCCCCACCACCTCCGATGGCCTCCAAGCCCCCCTGGCCCACCCAACCTTACCCCAGGGGACCCCAACTCTGTGGGCGCTGCCCCCACCACCTCCGATGGCCTCCAAGCCCCCCTGGCCCACCCAACCTTACCCCAGGGGACCCCAACTCTGTGGGCACTGCCCCCACCACCTCCAATGACCCCCAAACCCCCCCAACCTTACCCCAGGGGACCCCAACTCTGTAGGCGCTGCCCCCACCACCTCCGATGGCCCCCAACCCCCCCTGGGCCGCCCTGTCCGGCCGAGCGCCGCGGGTTTCGGCGTCACGGGCCCAGTTCTCCGAAAGGGCCGGCAGCGCGTGGGAAGCGGGGAGGCCGTCCCGAGAGGCCCGGAGAGGCGCGTGTGGACGCCGTCCGCTCGGGCAGGCGCAGGTCAGCGTGACCCCGGGCAAGGCCGGCCTGCTGGCCTCCCGGTGACCTCGGCGCAGGTGACACTCTGACGTGGGAGCAGGACACCCAGGAGGCTGGCCCAGACCCAGCTGGGAGGACACGGGGACAACACACGGGAACACGGGGCCACACGGGGACACGGAGAGCCACCTGGGCCCCGAGGCTCCGGGGAAAGAGAGAGACCGCCGCGTCCACGCGGGAAGAACCTCAACAAACACCTGCTGGCTCCACAGACGGGAAACCGAGACCCAGAACGGAGGGAAGACGCAGCTCAAGAGCGAGGGAGCAGCCGGCGTGGCTCCGTGGCTGAGCGTCGACCTATGAACCGGGGGGTCAGGGTTCGATTCCTGGTCAGGGCACATGCCCGGGTTGGGGGCTCGGTCCCCAGTGTGGGGCGTGCAGGAGGCAGCCGGTGCATAATTCTCTCTCATCACAGATGTTTCTATCTCTCTCTCCCTCAATTAAACTTATTCTTTTTTTTTTGTTGTTGATTTTTTACAGAGAGAAAGGGAGAGGGATAGAGTTAGAAACATCGATGAGAGAGAAACACCGATCAGCTGCCTCCTGCACACCCTCTACTGGGGATGTGCCTGCAACCAAGGTACATGCCCTTGACCGGAACCGAACCCGGGACCCTTCAGTCCGCAGGCCGACGCTCTATCCACTGAGCCACACCGGTTTCGGCTAAATTTATTCTTTAAAAAAAAAGAGAGAAAGCAAGCGAGTCCTAGTCGGAAGCCACTTGCACCCAGAAATCTCGGGGGTCCCCCACCCTCCCTGGGCCCTTCTCTGCCAGCCCCTGCCCACGCCCCCTGCCCACGCCCAGGCCTCCTCCACACGCAGCCGCCCAGAAAAAGGGTGTCCCTCAGGGCCCCCCACCCCACACCGGCTCCCCCACCCAGAGCCCAGGAAAATCAAGATGGCCCGGGGACCCCCGCACCGGGTGTGCCATGCGATGGGGAGGGCCGGGCTTGCGGTCACGTGACCGGGTGGACAGGCCGCACCCCAGCTTCCCACAGGGATGTCCCTCTGGGCCCCGCCCCCCCACACACACCACCGTCCTCAGGGGGTGACCTGCCCCCGGGAGGGCTAATGCGGGCGGACACTGGGAGGGAAGGTGGAGAGCGCCCCCCACCCCAGGGGCCCTGACTGCACCCCACTCCCACCCTAACCATCTCTCCTCCCGGCTCCACAATCGGTCACATGACCCGGGCCTGGCCAAGCAGCTTCCTGCTCCCCCGGGGGCGAGGCCTGCGCGTCTCTCGCGCCTCCTGCTGGAGGAACCAGGAACAGGCACGCTCCGCGGGGCACCCCACTGGGCGGGAGAGGAGGGTGCCCAGCAGCAGCAGGAGGCCGAGCTGAAGGGGGGGGGGTGCCGGGGCAGAGGGCACCTCGCTCGTGGAGGTGACGGGACTGCTGAACCGTGCCCGGAGCCTGCAGCCCCAACCCGACCCCGACCCGCTCGCCGGGAAGGTGAAAGGTGAGCTGCCTGCGCCCCATGCCCTTGGAGCTGACGGCATCGACCTTGGAACTGACCTTCGAACCGCGGCAGGGGGGGAGCCTCAGAACTCAAAATCGCTGCCAGGCGGGAGCGAAGCCCCCACGGAGCGAGCGCCCAGCGGGACGGAGCCCGCCGGGTCCTCGGAGAAGCCACAGCCCCACGGCGGGGACACGTCTCCCGCACCCCCACCCACGGCCAGCCCGGCACAGGCCAGAGACCCACGGACGCGGGGGAGCCTGCGGCCAGGGCCAGGGGAGACCACGTTCGTTTCGATGGACCGCTGGCTCCCCCACGAGGGGCCTGGCACCTGGCGCACAGTAGGTGCGCCCGTTCCCGCGGGCTGCCATACACGCGCACAGTAGGTGCGCCCGTTTCCTCGGGCTGCCGTACACACGCACAGTAGGTGCGCCCGTCTCCGCGGGCTGCCGTACACACGCACAGTAGGTGCGCCCGTCTCCTCGGGCTGCCGTTCACACGCACGAACTGGGGGTCTGAGAGGTTTATTCTCCCCGTTCTGGAGGCCAGGACCCCAACATCAAGGTGTCAGCAGGGCCCCGCGCCCTCTTCCGGCTCCTGCGGGCCCCGGTGGCCCCTAAATTGCGGCCACATGACTGCAGCCTCTGCCCCGGGATGACCACCACCCTATTCTGCCCCGCGCCCCCCCAGGCTCCTCAGCCACGGGCCCCGCACAGGGGGAAGGAGGGGGCTCCAATGTCCCTCCAACAGATCGGGGAACCCAGGCTCGGAGGGGAACGCACGTGCCCGAGATCACACGGCCCGCGGCGGCCAGGCCTGGTCAGGAACCACGGCGAGGCTCCGGGCCGGGAAGGGGAAGTGGCTGCCGGGAGCCCCGGGGCGGCCCGTCGGTCTCCCTTTAATCGGTGCATTTGTGTCCGCTGGACGGCGGCCAAGGCGGCCGGGCCCGGCTGCCCCGCCACGGGATCTGCTCGAGATCACTTCCTCCTCCACGTCTGCCCCCCACGTCACGGTAAAAGGAAGAGAAGGAGAGAGAAACCGCAGCCGTGAGCCGCCTCCCCACACAGGGTTCCGCACGGACCCCCGGGCGCCCCACAAGCACCTCCCCTGGCTTCCTCCCCGGGCGCCCCGGCAGGAACGTGCTTCCCACGAGCCCAGCTCCCCCAGCCGGGCCCCCCTCGGGGCGGTTTTCTCTGCGGACGGAGGACAGGGGACCCGGAGAAGAAGCCGGAGTCAGGTGGTGGCGGGTGGGACGCGGGCACCGGCTGTGAGGCCTGGCAAACAGCTCACCCCCGCCCCGGGGCTGGGAGCTCAGGGGCCGGCTCAGTGCCGGCTCAGGCGGCCGTGACCGCGTCCCCGGCCCCGGACGCTGCGTTTGTAAAGGCTGACGGGCTGGGGTCTCGGGCCCGTCCGCTCCGCTGCCTGGACGGCAGGGAACCACCCCCAGGAGGAAAGGGCCCCAGCTCGCGGCTCTGAGGTCCCACTGAGTGAAAGCAGCCAGACGCAAAGGACGAACACCCTGGGGTCCCACTCCCACGAGGACCCCCCGAGGGGTCAGGGTCACAGTGGGAGGGAGGCTCCGGGGGTGGGGACGGGGGAGGGCGTTTCACAGGGACCGAGTCTCAGGTTTGCAAGAGGAAGACGTTCTGGCGACGACGGCGGGGATGGAGCACAGACCACTGAGCTGGGCCCTCAAAGCAGGCCCTGACGGCGACTCTGGTTCAGTGTGTGTGGCCACAATTTACAGAATCATAATAAAACGAAATACACCGGCCCTGGCCGTTCTGCTCAGCGGTTAAGAGTGTCGGCCCTCGGACCGAAGGGTCTCGGGTTCGATCTCCGGCCCCCGGTCTAGGTCAGTGGTCGGCAAACTCATGAGTCCACAGAGCCAAATATCAACGGTACAACGATGGGAATTTCTTTGGAGAGCCACATTTTTTAAACTTAAGCTTCTTCTAACGCCACTTCTTCAACACAGACTCGCCCAGGCCGTGGTATTTTATGGAAGAGCCACACTCAAGGGGCCAAAGAGCCGCATGTGGCTCGCGAGCCGCGGTTTGCCGACCACGGGTCTAGGTGCATGCAGGAGGCTACCAGTGGATGTGTCTCTCTCACATCAATATCTCTCTCTCTCTCTCTCTCTCTCTCTCTCTCTCTAAAGATCAATGGAAAAAAAGAGTATCCTCAGGTGAGAAATTTTTTTTTAATTTGTTTACTAAATAAATAAAAAAATGTGCCGCACGCCTCCTCCAGGCAGGCCTCCCAGGTTTGCTGGACAACAGCACCCCGCGGGGCCTGTGTTGCTGTGGTGCTTCCTCCACCAGGGCTGCCCCAGGAGAGCCTGTTGCCCAGGATGCCACTCGGGGGGCGGGGGGGACCAGCACTCGGCAGCCCCTCCCAGTCCAGGCCTCGTTCGCCCCTGGCCCGCCTCTCACACACCTCGGGCCCTTACGGCCCCCTCCACCCCGGGCGGCCAGGCGGCAGGGAGAGGCAGATCTGACCATCTCTGCCCCTTCTCGCGGCCCCCGGACCCTGCGGCTCCAGGCCAGGCCCTAAGCCGCCCCCTCTCCCCGCCTGCCCGTCTGCAGCCTCCACCCATCCCTCCCGCCTCCCGCGGAGACCCCGGAGGGAGGGGGGCCGGCCCCAGGCCGCCGCAGACCTCCCTGCACCAACATCTGGCCACCGTGTCCACAGCTGTGCAGCTGCCGGAAATGCCGGCCCCGCCCCGCCCCCACGCACGCAGGCCCGGAGAACAGCCTTCCGAGGAATGTCTGGGGTCGCCCCAAAAATCCCAGGGCAGCTCTCAGGGGGGCGTCCCCACCACACGTGAACAAGGACAAATGTTTCTGCTGGTAGGAACAGGGCCGCCCGCTGCGGCATCGCCGGCTGGCGCCCACCCACCCGACCGACACCGGCCCTCCCACGCCATCCCCCTCCCCGGCCCCCCGCAAACCAACAGACCGGAGCGCGGGCCCACCTCCCACAGGCCTGGCCTGTTTCCCGAGAGGCCCGGGGGGGGGGGGGGGGCCCTCTCTGAGCCGCTGGGTCCAGGGCTGGAATGTGGGTCCCGAAGGGCTCAGTACCCCAGGGCGTCTCTGGTCACTGTCTGATGATGGGGCAGGCACGAACCCCAAGACCCTCAGCCCTTGCAGCCAGGAGTCGGACAGGGACGTGGCCGAGGTGCCCAGGGCTGGCACCAGGGAAGGTAAGCCTCTCCCGGGGGGTGATTATCCATTTGGGGGACCGGGGGGGCCAAGATGAACCCGGTCCCAGGGCAGAAGGAGGGAGGGGGGGCTGTAGACACGATGACCCCACCGGGGTCAGTCCGGGCCCCGAGGAGGGGCCAGTGGGGGCGGGTGTGTGATGGGCACAGGAAGCAGGCGACTGCTGCTCAGGGGACCCCACATCCAATTCCTTCGGGAGAAGAAAGACCGACGGGAAGTCGTCTCTGGATTCGCACTTTTTATTTTAATATATGCATCTTTCTTTCTTTTTTAATTCCAGAGCGGAAGGGAGAGGGAGAGAGAGAGAAACATCCATGATGAGAGAGAATCATGGATCGGCTGCCTCCTGCACGCCCCACACTGGGGATCGAGCCAGCAACCCAGGCCTGTGCCCTGACCGGAATCGAACCCGGGACATTTCAGTCCACAGGCCGGCGCTCTATCCACCGAGCCACACCGGCCAGGGCAGCACTTTTTATGTTAAAAACACGGATATAAACCCAACCCAACCGCCCAGACGACACAGCCCGCGGCTCCGCTGTGACCGGCGGCGCCCGACGTGTGGTCAGCGGGCGGCCACAGGGAGGACCGCGAAGCCTGGGGGAGCAGGACGCTGAGGGGGGCCGGGCCAGGCGGGAATGTTCCCCGGAGGCCACAGCCTTGGAGAGGCGGCAGCAGGCAGCAGTGGCCGGAGTGGGGCCCACTGGCCCCGGGGATCCTCCGTGGCACCGCCCACCCCAGCGGGACACACACTGGCCCGACAAGAGGGGCCTGGGCAGGACCCCGACCCGGCTGCCCTCCGACCCGGCTGCCCTCCGACCCGGCTGCCCTGCGACCCGGCGCCCTCCGACCCAGCGCCCTCCAACCCGGCTACCCTCCGACCCAGCGCCCTCCGACCCGGCTGCCCTCCAACCCGCTGCCCTCCGACCCGGCGCCCTCCAACCCGGCTGCCCTCTGACCCATGGGGCAAGCGGGCTGCGGCAGCCACACGCCGCTGTGCCCTGAGCCACCTCAGTCCTGGACGGGGTGTGCAGAAGGCAACCAGGGACTGTGTCTCTCACATAAACGTGTCTCTCTCTCTCTCCCGCCCTCCCACTCTCTCTCTAAAGATCAATGGGCCCTGGCTGGTGTGGCTCAGTGGAGAGAGCGTCGGCCTGCAAACGGAAGGGTCCCGGGTTCGATTCTGGTCAAGGACACAGGCCCGGGTTGCGGGCTCCATGCCCAGTAGGGGGCGTGCAGGAGGCAGCCAATCAATCAATGATTCTCTCATTGATGTTTCTCTCTCTCTCTCTCTTCCTCCCTCCCTCCCTCTCTGAAACCAACAAAAATATATTTTAAAAAACAAAATGAATTTGAGCTTGCTATAGCAACAAAGTCTAACCTATTCCGGTGCTCTCCTCTATGAGACAAGCCGTTATAGAGACTTAGACAGTGTTTAAAAAAGTAAATAAAAATAATAAAAAATAATAATAAATAAGTAAGTAAATAAATAAAATAAAACAAAGATCAATGGAAAAAAATATCCTCAGGTGACCATTTTTTTTAAAAAACTTTAATGAGTAAATATGCCACACGCCTCCTCCAGGGAGGCCTCCCTGGTTTGCTGGCCAGCCGCGCCCAGCTGGGCCTGTGTTGCTGTGGTGGCTCCCCTACCGGGGCTGCCCCAGGAGAGCCTGCTGCCCAGGACGCCTCCGCGGGACGCCTCCGCGGGACGCGGACCCCGCCTCCCGGGTCCGGCCCAGCAGCACCAGGTGCAGCCGACAGAACCGGCCTGGAGTCGGAAATCCAGGCGCTGCTGGGCCGCTCCCTCCCTCCCTCCCAAGGCTCCGGGGAGGGTGCCTCCCGCCTCCTCCGGCTCCGGCCACGGCACTCGGCACGTCCGCTCTGCCCGTCTTCCGGGGACCGGCCCTTCGGGCGTCTTCGCTCTGTCTCGTGTAAGGTCACCGGCCCCCGAAGTCAGGGCCCACCCGAAGTCAGGGTGACCTCGCCTCAAGCTGCATCTGCAAAGACCCTGTCTCCACGCAGGCGACAGGAGGGAGCCAGGTACCAACAGGGGCAGATGTGTTTTGGGGGCCACCATCCAGCCCCTATCCCGGCCACGGCCTTTCCTGGCATGGCGCCCCGCCAGCCCCCCGCCCCCCCCACGCCCCCCGACACCGGGCGAGGCCCCGGCAGAACCTCCACGAAGCCGAGGAGGGGACAGAGGCGCGGAGACGGGCCGGGGGTTGAACGCCGTCTCGGAGCGGGCCTGCCACGCCGCCGGGCTCTGCAGGAAGCCGGGGACTCACCCCACAGCGCAGGGCGAGGGCTGGTGGCAGACTCACCCCACCTCCCAGCCCCCGGGAGGCGGGAAGGGGTTTGCGCAGGGGCTGGGCGCGTCTGAGTCTCGCGAATCCCGCCCTCAGGGGTGGAGGGGGCCTTGGGCCCTGGTCAACGCCGCCTTTCAACCAGGGTATCCTCTCCTCCAGGGTATCCTCTCCCCCAGGGTATCCCCTCCCCCAGGGTATCCTCTCCCCCAGGGCATCCTCTCCCCCCCAGGGTATCCTCCCCCCAGGGTATCCCCTCCCCACCAGGGTATCCTCTCCTCCAGGGTATCCTCTCCCCCCCAGGGTATCCTCCCCCCAGGGTATCCTCTCCTCCAGGGTATCCTCTCCCCCAGGGTATCCCCTCCCCCAGGGTATCCTCTCCCCCAGGGCATCCTCTCCCCCCCAGGGTATCCTCCCCCCAGGGTATCCCCTCCCCACCAGGGTATCCTCTCCTCCAGGGTATCCTCTCCCCCCCAGGGTATCCTCCCCCCAGGGTATCCTCTCCTCCAGGGTATCCTCTCCTCCAGGGTATCCTCTCCCCCCCAGGGTATCCTCCCCCCAGGGTATCCTCTCCTCCAGGGTATCCTCCCCCCCAGGGTATCCTCTCCCCCAGGGCATCCTCTCCCCCAGGGCATCCCCTCCCCCAGGGTATCCTCTCCCCCAGGGCATCCTCTCCCCCAGGGCATCCTCTCCCCCAGGGTATCCTCTCCCCCAGGGTATCCTCCCCCCCAGGGTATCCTCTCCCCCAGGGCATCCTCTCCCCCAGGGCATCCTCTCCCCCCCAGGGTATCCTCTCCCCCAGGGTATCCTCCCCCCCAGGGTATCCTCTCCCCCAGGGCATCCTCTCCCCCAGGGCATCCTCTCCCCCAGGGTATCCTCTCCCCCAGGGTATCCTCTCCCCCAGGGCATCCTCCCCCCAGGGTATCCTCTCCCCCAGGGTATCACCAGCCCTGCCTGCAGCCCACACAGCTGCCCAGCCTGCCAGAAAGGCCCATTATGACCTCACAGGCCGGGAATGAGGTGATTAGCCTGGGAAGGAGGCTGCACCCCGACAAAGGGCTCGTTGTCATGCAAATGCCCGTCGGGAGGAAGGGGTACCCGCCACCCGCCCCCACCTCCCAGCTCAGAGCCCCGCGGAGAAGTCCTCGCCGCCTTCCAGAGGAGAGCAGGCGTCTCCGGCCTCGGGTCTGGACCGAATGGGGCGCTCTGGGCCTGGGCCTGGGCCAGGGGCGGAGCCGGATTCCCAGAGACCACCCCCGCCTGGACCAGGGTTCCAGTCCCGCCTCCTCCAAGCGGAGCCCCTGCCCCGGGGAGGCCTGGAGCCAGAGCAGGGAAGGGAGTCGTCGTCGGCTCACAGCGCTGAGCATCACCCGGCACACCCACGGCACCCGGCTCCCCCAGAACGAGCGAGTCGCGCCCCGAAGGGCCTGCTCGCCGCCCCGCCAAGGGCAGGGGTCCGAGGGGGACCAGGACCCACCCAGGGGCAGCAGGGAAACCTGGAACCCAGGGGGCAGGGCGAGGAGGCAGAGCTCAGACAGGAGGGCCCGTGAGCCCACAGACAGCACCGGGCCCAAGTCCCACGTGGGGGCTGCCGACCCCGGCGGGGAGCCCATAGGGAGGTCGGAGGTCGAGGCTGCCTGGTTCTCACAGGCCCTGAGCCCCGCCTCCTGTCCTGACTCCTTCCCTGGCCTACAGCGGGGAGCAAAGGAGGGAACCGAGGCTCAGGAAGGCCCGGTCGCCCAGCCCAGAACCGCCCCGAGCAGTGGGGACCATGAGCGCCCTCCCTCCCCGTGGCTGAGGCGGATGAAATGAGGCCGCGCCGGGCACACCACGGCGGTCCCATCACGGGGACAAGAACACGGCTCAGCACGCGCCGCCCTTCTCCCCGCGCTCCGCACGCATCGACTCATTTCACCCTCCCATGAACCCAACCAGGGACTCCACACTTATCCCCATTTCACAGATGAGGAAACTGAGGCTTGGCGGGGCGAAGCCACTGGCTCTCGTTCACACAGCCAGCAAGGGGCGAGTGTGCACTCGAACCCAGGGCAGCCGGGCCTGCCCGGGCTTAGTCTCTCTATTGCATCACTGCAGGCTCACATGGAGCTGCTCAAAATAACACGGAGATCCCGTGTGCCCTGCAGCCAGCTTCCCCCCAACGGGACCGTCCCTACAGAACTACACACGGGTCAACGTCAACCGCGTCACCAGGAAACCAACGTTTATTCAGACCTCACCAGTTTACATACAGTGTGCATGTATGTATGTGTGTGTGCGTGCGTGCGTATGTGTATGTGTGTGTGCGCATGTGTGTGCATGTGTGTGTGTGTGTGCTCAGCTCAGCACTTCTTATTTATTTACTTTTTTGTTGTTACTTATTTAATCCTCACCGGAGGATATTTTTCCATTGATTTCTAGAGAAAGCGGAAGGGAGAGGGAGAGAGAGAGAAACATCGATGTGAGAGAGACACATCATCGATGGGTTGCCTCCTGCACGCACTCCGACCAGGGCCCTGGGGGAGCCCCGGGGACCGTGGCCCAGGACCAAATGCAACCAAGGTACGTGCCCTTGGCCGGAATCGAACCCGGGACCCTTCGGTTCAACGGGCTGACACTCTATCCACGGAGCCACACCGGCCAGGATGTCCATGCGCTTTTTTTAAAAAAAAAATGTTTTTATTGATTTTAGAGAGAGAAGAAGGAAGAGGGAGAGAGAGATGAAACATCCGTGATGAGAGAGCATCCTTGATCAGCTAGCTGCCTCCTGCACGCCCCCCACCGGGGATCGAGCCCGCAATCCAGGCACGTGCCCCGACCGGGAATCGAACCGGGCACCGACCGGGGCGACGCGCAGCCACCGATCCACGCCGGCCGGGCCAGCTCTGTGCACTTTCACCTCCGGGCAGAGTGGCCGCCACGGTCCACAGAAGGTCCATCCTGAGGGTCCCGTTTGTGACCGGTGGGAGGGGCGAGTCCAGGGAGGAGGACTTGGGGACAGCAAGGGGCACTCACGGGGGGGGGGGGGGCACAGCCTTCCCCGGGCCCCCAGGTAAAGGGTAAGGACCCTCAGACAGCAAGCGGCGGGCGTGGGCGCCCGGTCGTGAGGGGAACGCCGCACGCACCTGCTGGGCCGAGGAAGAGGCTCCGAGCCGGCCGCCGGCCCAGCATCCGGTGTCACTGACAACCGCACCCGCCGCCACCCCCCGGGAGAGCACCGGCCCGGCCCGGCCACGCGGACAGGATCGGGGTGCCGGGCTCAGGTGTGGTGGGAGACAGGACAGAGCAGGCCTGTGCTGGGGGAGCCCCGGGGACCGTGGCCCAGGACCAAACGCAGACAGAATCTAGGGACCCAGGCCCCTCTAACTCTCGGGGCTGGGGTTCCCACATCTACAAAATGGGGGGGGGGGGGCCTCTCAACAAGGAAAAAAAGAAAAATCGCTGGAGATTTAAGTAGAGAACAGAGCCCTGGCTGTGTGGCTCAGTGGATAGAGCGTCGGCCTACAGACTAAAGGGTTTGATGCCGGTCAAGGGCACAGGCCCAGGTTGTGGGCTCCATCTCCAGTGGGGGGCGTGCAGGAGGCAGCCCGTCAATGATTCATTATGGATGTTTCTCTCTCTCTCTCTCTCTCTCTCTCTCTCTATCCCTTCCTCTCTAAAATCAATAAATATACATATTTTTCAAATATCTAACTCAAACCCAAGCCCGTGTGCACACCTTCAGGCAACCACAGACCCCAACCGAGCAGGGCCCCACAGACTGGCCTGGGTTTCCCCGGGCAAACCTTCGGCGGCTCACACTGCATGGGTGACAGAACGGAGGCTCCGAGAGGTCCCGGGACGTCCTCTGACCCGCCCAGGGCCGTTCGCGCCTGTCAGGGGCGGGTGGGACGTGAATTAGCCCCCATTCGCCACACACCCATCCGTGGGGTGGAGACAGGCGGCGCGCCCATTTGTCGGGTGGGAAAACTGAGGCGGAGGGAAGCGACCTGTCCCAGGTCACACGGGCAGGAAGCGTTTGGCTGGGATGTGAGCCCGCAGGTCCTCTTACGTCACCCCACGCCTGCGTGACACCCTTCCTGACCCCACCGCACAGACAGGACACCGAGGCCCCGCGGGTGAGGGGAGGCCACCTGGTCTGGAAAGAGGGGTAGAGGCGGGATCCGAACCCGGACGGTGGCAAGCCAGCCAGCAGTGCCGTGTGGGACGCAGACCCTCCGGGGCCCCGGCTGGAGCCCCCACGCGCTGCCCCCCACCAGCCCCCCACCGGCCCGGGCGCGCCCAGACCTCAGGACACGCCGCTCCCTCCCCCGCCGCCCGCCGCTGAAGGCCCCTGTGAGCTCGGGCCCTTCCAACTTTCCAGTGTTTGTTCCGCGGCCGCTGCCAGGGCCCTGGGCAAGCCCGGGCCGGTGCCGCTGATTTCAAACCAGACACGGGCACCCCGCCAAGCGCCACCGTGGTGGGAGCCGGGCCCGGGGACGCCGCAGCGCGGCCTGCACCCGGCCCCCTCCCCGGCGGCACCCCCGAGCCCCAGGCCACCTCTGGGGCCCGTGCCAACGAGCAGACGGGACCACCCAGACCCTCGGCACCGCCTGTGGCCCCGGGGAAGCCGCCCGGTCCCACCCCTGCGTCCCCTCCCTCGATGGACAGCCGCCAAGAGGCGCTGGCCCCCCCCCCCCCCCCCCCCCGCCCGGCCACCCGGCCCCTCGCGCCTTTTCCGGGGCTACGGCCCCTCCCGGTGATACGGCGGCTGGCCCATTGTCCGATCCACCAGCCCGGTCCCAGGCCGGGCCATTGTCCCATCCACCGGCGGCACCGGGTCCACGCGGCCCGGTCCTGGGCCACCTCATCGGGCAGAACCGGACTCCCGCCCGAGCCACCGGCCTCCCCGAGGGTGCCCCCGGCCCAGGGCCCAGCCCCCCGCGGGCCTGGCGGTGTCCCTGCCCACCCCAGAGCCCGGAAACTTCTCTTACCGAGCACATGACCAGCCGTTCCCTCGCGTCAGTTCCAAACACAACTTGAAGGAACTCTCCCACAGAACGGAGAGAGAGGGGGGAAGAAAGGCGAGGGGAGCGCGCCAGCGGAGGGTCGGCCGAGTCCACGCCTGCCCCGCCGGCCGCCAGGAGACACCCCGCGTCCAATGTCAAACCATCCTCCCCGCAGGCCAGACCGGGGGGCGGCCCTCCAGCCGCGCCTTCCCGCGAGACTACGGGCGCCCCGGGACGGGGAGGCCCCGAGGCCCGGCGGCAGCCAGGCCGCCCCCCCAGGTCCCCGCGATGCCCCCCGAGACGGGGCCCGCCGGCCACCGGGGACCGCCCGCCCGCCCCGCAGCGGGCCGCCCACGAGGTCAGGCCCGGGCGCTCCCGCCTGCCTCCCGCCACTCGGGCCCGTAAACACGGGGAATTACATAAGTCCACTCCTCCTGTCGGGGAGCCAAAAGTAAGAGCCTTTTTTCCCCAGCCTTGGCAGTAAGTAATAATTCCTCATCGCCATGGCAACCCTGGCGGGCTGCCAGCCGCCACTCAGGAGCTGAGACACCGGGAGGCCTTTTTATAGCTCGGCAGCAGGCCTCTTCGGCAGCCCCGCTTGCTCGCTGGTGGGGAGCGCGGGCCCGGCCGCATTCCCCTCTTTAACCCGTTTCCTCCCAGCGGGACCCGCCCCCCGGGGGCTGGTGAGCCTGAGCCGCTGCCCCGGCCCCGGCCCCGGCCCTGCCCGCCCTCCGGTCTCCCGGTGACAGAGCCAGGGGTTCGCTCTGCCTTTATATTTCTGTCCCCGCTGCAAGCTCAGGAAAAGCACAGGACCCTCCCGTGGGAATTCTGAACAGGGGTCACCGCGGCGACGGGCCCAGAGGGCGGGGTCACACACACACACACACACACACACACACACACGCACACGCATGCACACGCACGCACAGGCCAGCACGGATGGCAGTGACAAGGTGAGGTGTCCCTACAGCGGTGCCCCAGCCGCGACGTGGGCCCCGGACAGCACCCTGAGCTGTGCGGGTGCAGGGGAGGCCCCCAGGCGGCGGCACGGCGCGTGCAAAGGCCCTGAGGCCGGAGGGAGTCGGGACGATGCAGGAGCAGAGAGAAGGCTGGTGTGGCCCGGGGCAGGGGGCAGGGGGGTAGGGTTAGAAGAGGTCAGGGAGGAACAGGAAGCGGGGGGGGGGGGCTTGGGGGGGAGCAAAGGAGGGCGCTCCCCAGAGGAAACACGGCCACGATCACCACCACGGCCACGTGGCCTGGGTGCCGGCGCAGGTGCCATCCCCCACCCCCACGGACGGGGAGGAGGCAGCACAGAGAGGTCAGGAGGCTGCACAGGGCCACACAGCTGGCAAGCGGCCGTGGTCTGAGCCGGGTCAGCCGGCGTGCCCCGGCCACGCCACGTGCTGTGGTCAGCAGGAGCCACGGGGGGTTGGGGGCGGGGTGGGGGGGTCCGATGTGTGTGCCTCGAGGGCCCGTGGCCACTGCACTCGCGGGGACACCCGAGGCAGAGACCGTACGTGTCAACTTTCATCTGCTCGCCCCTCGGGGGGGCCCCCCCCCCAGCCCCCCGCTTTCCCCAAGAAAACGCCGCCCCGGAAGCCAAGGCGGGGGGCGCTCCCCTCCAAAGCCTTCTTTAGGGGTGGGGAAACTGAGGCACGCAGAGGCGCAAGGCAGCGAGCAGAAGCCGCGTGTTTAGACCACGGGTCCCGGCGCCGCCGTCCCGCCGCCGGCTGGCTCTCGCCGTGACCCCCGTGACCCCGCGGGGAGACCACGGAACTCAGGAACGCCGAGCCAAACGGGCCCGCCAAACCCAAACGGCCAGGAAGCGGGCCGGGCGGCGGGGCGGCCTCACCGGTTCCTTTTGTTCTTCTGTCGGCTTTGGACGCGGGCCCGGCACAGCCCCGACCTCCGCAGAGGCCGGTCCGGACGGAACCCTCCTGGAACCCGGAGATGCCCCCAAACCCCGAGCTCCGGGCAGGGCCGTGGCCTGGCCGTGTCACCCCCGGGGGAAGCTGGGCAGTTGGGGGGCGGGGAGAGACGGCGACCCCGACCCAGCCCCACGCTGCCCCCCCTTTAGACGGAGCCACTCGGCGAAGGAACGCTTCCCTCCCCGCGCCTCCGACGGTCGCCGTCCCCACGGGCCACTTCCGAGACCCGGCGGCGGGCAGAGCTCAGGGACCGTGGGAGAGGCCCGTGACGGGGACGCGCGCTCAGGGGCACGGGCGACGAGGAGGGCGTTCCGGTCCCTGCCCTGGCGCCCCTGAGGAGGCCCCCTCCCCCACGCCGCCCTGAGCTGAGCGGCTCCGGGGCCTCTCTGGGGCAGGGGACGGGGCGCCTGGGGGTCTGTTGGTGGCTGGCTCAGGCGGGAGGGGCGGCAGGGCGGGTGTGGGCGCCTCAGGGTGCTCAGGGTCTCCCCGAAGCTCCAGGCCTGGATCCCTGGAATCCTGTGGCGAGGGGGGAGGGGG
>NW_027645554.1:12500-18964 GCF_951640355.1 Cnephaeus nilssonii | reverse complement strand
CATGAGGGTTCCTTTTTCTCCACATCCTCACCAGCACTTGTTGTTTGTTGATGTATTGATGGCAGCCATTCTGACAGGTGTGAGGTGATACTTCGTTGTGGTTTTAGTTTGCATCTCGGATGATTAGTGACTTTGAGCATCTTCTCATGTCTCTTGGCCTCTGTATGTCCTCTTTGGAGAAGTGTCTAATCCCTTTTTTAATTGGATTGTTTGTTCTTTTGATGTTGAGCTTTATAAGCTTTTAAAATAAATTTTGGATATTAAGCCCTTATCAGATGTATCATTGGCTCTCCCATTTAATGGGTTATCTTTTCATTTTGTTGATGGTTTCCTTTGCTGTGCAAAGACATTTCAGTTTGAGGTAGTCCCATTTGTTTATTTTTTATTTCTTTTCCTTGCCCTAGGAGATATGTCAGAAAAAAATATCGCCAGGAGGAATGTCTGGGATTTTACTGTCTGTGTTGTCTTCTAGGGTTTTTATAGTTTCAGGTCTAACACTTAAGTCTTTAATTCATTTTCAGTGTATTCTTGTGCGTGGTGTGAAAAGATGGTCCAGTTTTCGTTTTTGCACATATCTGTCCAATTTTCTCAACATCAAATTCTTTTCAAAAGTCAAAACTTAGAAATGATAGAGCAACTGAGTAGAAATATGAGGAGAATATGTGTCATAACACACATTGCCACCTTTCCTGGAATCAAGCAAATAGAAAATCCAAAAATCATAAAATAAATTGTATCCCACAAAATACACACACAGACACCACGCTGCAAGGCCAGGCTGACCAGGTCATTAGGACACAGGGACTCAGAGTGATGGCTCTGCGAAGTGGGAGGAGGTCAGGGGGTCACGGGGTGAAGGTCACATTCTCTCTGTGAGGCACAGAGAGGGGATGAGGACCCAGACGGTTAGACTCTGACAGGAGCTCCCGTGCAGGGACTCAGCCATCACCCCGAGGCTGTGGGGGAAGCTTAGCCTGTGAGGTGACACAGGGCACAGGGTTCAGGGCTCGGGAAGCAGAATGTGACGGGGTGGCAGATAATTCCTCCTGTGTCCTCAGTAGTAGTAGCCAAAGCCAGAGCCATGGCCACAGCCACAGCCACAGCCACAGAGAGAGTGGGAGCCATAGCCATAGCCACAGACCAGTCCTTGGAAGCCACAGCCACAGGAGGAGCCCCAGCCCCAGCCCAGGCCATCGTAGCCACAGCCTCCATAGCCACAGCCTCCACAGCCACAGCCTCCGTAGCCACAGCCTCCATAGCCGTAGCTACGGCCTCCGTAGTAGTTCCCGTAGTAGCCACACATGGTGCTGGGGGTGAGGGTGTCCTTGGGTGGAGAAGGGGTGGAGGTGACTTCGGTCTGGTCCCTCTCCTACAGGAGCTTTTTATGGGCCTCAGGGTGGGAGGGACCAGCACTTGGGCTCATGCCATTGGCTGGTGGCGGGACTCACCTGAGTCACTGCTGACTCCTAGGCTCCCGTGCCCCCCCACCCCCCCGGGCAGGGGTCATTCATGAGAACCCATCGTCTCATCCTAAACGCCACACTAGTCGGTCTCCTTGAGAATCATGAGAGCTCTAATTCGCAGATACAATGGGAAAGTGCAAGTATCTTCTGCCAAGTCGTCTGTGTGGGAGACATGACATCTGAACACACATGAGTCCTGAGGGAATAGTCTCTCTCTCAGCCCTGGGTGTGGACAGGTCCTTCCTCTTTAAGGAAACAGCCCAGTGAAAGCAGCCAGCTGTTCACAACCAGGGGTCAGGGTGAGGACCGAGGAGCCCAGCTCTCCAAGCAGTGCTATCGCCAGAGGAGGTAGAGCCCTTTAACACGCTCAAAACATGTATAAGTTCACTCATACTCAAGAGCTATCTGTAATAATAAAAGCATAATATGCTAATTAGACCAAATGACCTTCCGGATGTCATTCTGGACTTCCTTCTGGATGAAGCCACCGCAGTGGGGGCTGAGGCAGAGGTGGTTAGAGGTGATCAGGCAGGCAAGCGAGTGGTTAGGGGCGATGAGGCAGGCAAGTGAGTGGTTAGGAGCCAGTGGTCCCAGAATGCGATAGGGTGCAGGCCGGGCTGAGGGCCTCCCCCACTGCCTGTGCACGAATTTCATGCACCCGGCTTCTAGTGTAATTTATAAAAGGTACTAAGAGGCCTGGTGCACGAATTTGTGCATGGGTGGGGTTCAGCCGGCCCAACCAAATCAGGCATGATCAGGGCCAGGCTGCAGTGGGGGGGAGGGGTTTGGAGGGGCCACGGGAGGTTGGCCAGCTGGCTCCACCCCTGATCGGGCTGGTTGGCCGGCCACAGTGTGCGTCATAGTGACCGGTTGTTACGATTGTTCCACTCGCTTGGCTTTTATATATATAGATGACAGGCACACCTTCCCATGGGCAATTCTGGAAAGCAGAAACATGTTTGTCATAAGAGTGGATTTCCAAATGTAAATATTCATGGAAGGCAGAAAATATCAGCATGAGGTGGGATGAGGTACAATTTCAGAAAGTCTTCTAGAATTTGGAGTAAAAATGTAATGAGAAAAAATATTCAAAATGTAAGGGCTGTGCAGACATGGTTTAGAATCTGACACTCAAAGTGAGGGATGAACAGAGAAGAGAAGAACATTGTAATGAAAGACGTTTCTAAGAGGGGAGGTCCAGAAACACAAATGTGACCTTCGCACATATTTAGTGAAGCATCACAAACTAATCACTGAAGGATGCTGACACCTAAGTTATCCTGGGTGTTCTTGTGCCTTTTCTGGAAACAAACACTAGCTAGCCAGGAAATGCAATGTTCATATTTCTATTAGAGAGATAAAATGTGTCATTATGGGGCCAGATTCTTGAATAAGTAGCTTCATCTCGTTACATTTCTGTTGTAAATGGGGATGGTTTGACCACATCTGACGGTTGTTCTGAAGAACATGTGAGATAATGCACATCAGGGACTTTACACAACTAGTAAATGCCATTAATTATCACTCTGTTAGAGCTCTGACATAAGAATTGCATGACGAGCACCATGCAAGGTAAACAGAGATTATTCTTACATACGAAACAGAAAATAAATCTTCCTATAATAGTAAATGACAGCTCATATGAAGCATTTGTTAAATTCTAGGCATGTTCTACGTGCTTTACATATTTTAACACGTGTACTTCCCATTAAAAACCTGGAATAGTGCTAATTTTTAGGCAAGAATGCCAAGGCTAAGGAAGTTTAATAACTTGCCCAATGCCATAGGCTGCTAAGTGACAGAGGCTAAATCCCACACAATGTGGTATGTTCATATAAACTTTCTGACTCATGAGAGAGCTTGGGAGTTGCTGGCCCTTTATCATGGTAATGGATTATTTATCATAGAAATCCATAAATTTAGACTGATATAAATAAAGGAACAATCAAGTGGGAAGGAAAACTTCTTTGCAGTAGAACACCAGGTAATATTTTTTTTAAATGATGAGAATCAAAAAACTCAACATTTGCAATCCATCATCATGATAAACAATTCAGGCAAGAAGGAAAAATAAATGAGAAGGCCAGAGGTAAGTGCTGGGATATGAATGGAACATTTATATAGTCACCAAACACCTCTATAAGGATCCTTCCTGATTGTTGAAAGAACCATAACAGTAGCTTCTGATGAGGGAAATCTGGTCCTCACCCTATGGATCAGCTGATCAAGTTATCAGCATCAGTAATGGGACAAGCCATCCTCACGTCCCTCCCAGTGGGGGAAGGAAAAACAAACTTTATCACTTCCTGGATTTGCTTCACAAAATCCATAGCCTTGTTCTAATCATGAGGAATATTAGACACATCCAAACAAGAATGATCTCACTCCTATGTGGGATATAATGATCAACATAAATTGATGAAGAGGAATAGATCCAAAGACAAATGGTAGGGGAAGGGGGGTTAGAGAGCAACCAAAGGACTTGTATGCGTGCATATTAGCATAAGCAATGGACACAGACACTGGGGTGGTGGGGGCTTGCCCAGGGTCAGAATGACTGGGAGGGGGGTGGTCAATTGGGGAAAAGGGAGACATATGTAAAACTTTGAACAATAAAAATAAATAAATAAATAAATAAATAAATAAATAAATAAATAAATAAAAAGAAAGATGAAAAAAGCATATTCTAAACAGAATCTCCTTCAATCTACAGAAATATGGAAGTCCTAGAAGTGACTACACCACGTGGTTGTGGGTCCTGGCCTGGCCCTGGGTTCGGCTGTTTTTCTGGAAGCGCATTACTGGGGCAACTCATGTTGGAATGAACATTGTGGAAGGACGAGCGGGGAGCAGCCTGGCTCACAGGGGGGTGAGGTGGGTGCAGGCTCAGAGGGGCTCTAGGGGACCACGTGGGCTCAGGAGTTGGGATGAACCAGAGTTGCTGGGGCGGGAGAGAAGGTGTGTCTTCATGCCCCTGTGAACCCTGGGGCGGGTGCTGGGAATGGGCAGGACCTTGTGCGCCAGGCTCTTCAGCTGCGCGATTTGTGTAGGCGGCTCACAGCCCAAGGACCTCTGCCTGGGACCCTCAGCCCCTGGGGGTCACGTCCTCCCTGCTGACCAGGAAAGTGGGGACAGCACGGGATTCAGCAGAGAACTAGTCGACAGAATAACCCCCGAGGGTGGTGCCCGGGTGAGGCACAGCCTTGCAATAACCTTCCGTGTGTTGGGTGATCCAGTCATTCATTTCCCGAATCCAGCCCAGAGCCCTTCAGCACTTCCCCGACTGCAAGGCCTTCTCAGTGCCACGTTATTCACACATCGTCTCTTTAACTGTGCTCTTAGATTTATTCTACAACACGTATGCACTCAATGCCTGATTAAGCTTCAGTTTTCCTCGTTTGGGGCATATTTGATCATCTTTGATCATATTTGAATATCCATTTGTAAAATGCATAGTTATTACACTTGATATGATCAACAAACAACAGATTATGGCATTTTCTAGGGAGTGACTATCTTTGAATCTTAAACATGTGTCAGTGTGTTAACATCATGGAGTACTAAGAGGCGGGAGATGCTCTGGATTCCATGGGATGCTGGGCTGCAACGGACAATACATTGCAACGTATGACCCTTCCCTCCAATTTAATTCCGTGTCAAAAATAATAAAAAAGATACTTGGGGAAATGACCATGGACTATGAATTAGATTACAGTGTTGTATCCAAACCATAATCTTTTGGTGATAACAGGATTGCGGTTATTTGGGGAACATCCCTGTTCACTTGATAATAGTGTCATGAAGTCTACAGAATACTTTCCAATGGTTCAACAGTGGTGTGTGTGTGTGTGTGTGTGTGTGTGTGTGTGTGTGTGTGTGTGTGGTGGGTTGGGTGGGGAGGTGGAGGTGGAGATACAGAGAGAAAATGAAACTGAAAAATATTAATATTTGCCAAATCAAGGTGAACAGCATTCAGGTGCTCACTACACTGATTTCCTGACCTCATTATGGGTTTGACATTTTTCAATATGAAATTCTAGGAGAAATGAATTCATATCTAGGCAGATATTGCTTTGGGAGTACTGAAATCTGCAAAGAGTCACTTCTTCAATGCCTAAATTTAGGTGATTCCTGTTTCAAAGACCGAATAGAGTAAATAGAGTGAATAGTTGGGGTCTAAAGTTTTCACTGTAAGAAAAGAGACCCAGCAGTGGAATGGGGTTCAGTGTAGAAGAACCTGTGTTTTCCAGATTCAGGTGGAGTAATTCACAATCTGAAGACTTTAAAGATGTGAGCAAGCCGCTGGGAGTACAAACTTAGATGTTTGTTTGGGGCTGTTAGTGGTGGCATTGACCTTCAAGTTAGACACATTAGGGGGGCTAAGGACATCAACCCATTGTTATCGCATTAACACTTGTGTAAGGGGCTGATTTTGGAAATTTGTAATCACTAAAAATATTGACTTGTGAGTTTATAATTAACTATTATCTAATTTGAGTTACTATCTGATTTATTTGTGTTCTACTCGTATGACCTACCAAGTAAGAAAAGTAGCGTTAACAATCTGTTTGTTGAGATAGACAAAGACCATTCAGTTTTATCACAATATCAAGTGGAAGATGAGAAGCTTCATGAGTAAAGTGAGGAGCGAAGCCAAGTCTTCACAAAAGATTGACTGTTCCTTCTTGAGCCTCATTTCCTTCCTGCCTCTGACCAGTGGACAAGAATGGGACAGGCCATTGTCTGACTGAAACACACTCCACACTCCTCCAGGGCCAACTGAGAGCCAGAAACCCCATAGCAGAGAAGAAACATCCAAGTTGACAGACCCATTACTCACGGAAAATGAGTGGGAAAGCAAATAACTGACACGCACCAAACACAGAAAAGAGACAAGAAAATAGAATGACATCAAATGCCTCCAACACCTAAATCTGTGATGAGTGTTAGAAAGGTGTCACTGCAAACATCAACTCTAGTTCAAGGCACAAAAAGATAACG
>NW_027645554.1:0-7500 GCF_951640355.1 Cnephaeus nilssonii | reverse complement strand
AGCTCAAAACCTAACCCTAGCCCTAACCCTAAACATAACCCTAGCCTTAACCCTAGCCCTAACCCTAACCCTAACCATTACCCTAGCCCTAACCCTAACCATTACCGTAGCCCTAGCCCTAACCCTAGCCCAGCACAGCCCGTGGCATCGCTGCTTCCCCAGAGCAGAAAGTGAGGGCGATGAGGCTATCCCTTCCTCGTGTCACACAACAAGGATTTGATAGAGCAACTGCAGTGGAAACATTGAAAGAAGGTATCCCCTAAGTAGACCATTGTTTCCTTAACTCAACCAGGGAAAACACAAAATGAGACACTGGCGTAGTATTTCAAGTTGAACAGCTTTATTAGGAAAACGGAGAAGTGAGTTCTACATGAAGGTCAAGGGCAGGCCCTGTGATGTCATCATTCCCTGAGAGACCTCCTAGGACCCTCAGGATGAACTTTCCAGGACCCCATCATGAGTCAGACTCAGAAAGGAAAGGTGGGGTGTCAGACCCGAGGGCACGCCTTCTACAGGGCCCAGGGCATGTGGCCTCAGAATGGTGAATCCCGATGTCCAGGTGGGCAGATGAGTCTCCCATGTGTCCTCAATAGTAGTAGCCAAAGCCAGAGCCATAGCCACGGCCACAGCCATAGCCACAGTTATAGAGAGAGCAGGAGCTGTAGCCATAGCCACAGCCACAGCCACAGCCACAGTCCAAGCCTCCATAGCCACAGTCCAGTCTGCCATAGCCACAGCCACAGCCACAGCCACAGCCAGTGCCCAGCCCGGGCCTCCGTAGCCACGGCCCTGTAGTAGCCACACATGGAGCTGGGGGTGAAGTGTCCTTGGGTGGAGACGGCTGTAGGGGACTCAGTTTGGACCCCTTTCCTACAGGAGCCTTTCATGTGCTCAGGTTGGGAGACCTGGCACGTGGTCCAGGCCACTGGCTCATCTCGGGGCCCAGCTATTAGCTGGTTGGTCCTCAGCCGTGAACGGCCTCTGGGTGCTCAGGTCGTGGTTTGCCCTCTCAGGGCTCAAAGGAGAGGGGACCCCCCAGGGGCCCGCCTGCCCCGGTGCCTTCCCTCCCCCTCCTGCGCCATCGTTATCTCGGGGGTGAATTCATCTGCTAATCTCACTCTTACTGCTTTTGCCCCCAGTTAGTGTCACTATTTATTTATTTTTTAACGTTTGACATGAATAGCACTATTTTTGACTCATGAATGCTTCTTCTCTTGATCTAAATGAATTATCTTCCTCAGGGATTCTGTTCCTTTTTCTCTGCTGATACCACAGTGTATCTTCCATCCCCAGGATGTGATAAAAATCCAACCAGATAAAGTTTTCAAAAAACCAAGTCTGGGAAAGATGCATTCTGCGTTTCTACTCGAGCTCATGACCCTGATCTCCTGTATGTCTATTTCCACTGAAGGACTGGAATGCAGACATTATTCCTGGGATGACATGGCTCTGCTATCTTCCCTCTGAATTGAATATACAGTTATGCAAATGAGTTAGCGTTCTCAATAACATTAGAATTATAAGTAACTAGAGGCCTGGTGCATGAAATTCGTGCGTGTGTGTGTGTGTGTGTGTGTGTGTCCCTCAGCCCAGCCAGCACCCTCTCCAATCTGGGATCCCTCTCACAATCCAGGACTGCTGGCTCTCAACTGCTCGCCTGCTTGCCTGCCTGATTGCCCCTAATTGCTTCTGCCTGCCAGCCTGATCACCCCCTAACCACTCCCCTGCCAGCCTTACCGACGCCTAACTGCTCCCCTGCCAGCCCTATTGCCCCTAACTGCCCTCCGCTGCAGGCCTGGTCACCCCTAACTGTCCTCCCATGCAGGCCTGGTTGCCCTCAACTACCCTCCCCTGCTGGCCCAATCACCCCTAACTTCCCTCCCTTGCCAGCCTGGTCGCCCCTAACTACCCTCTCCTGCCGGCCTGGTCACCCCTAACTGCCCTCCCTTGCCATCCTGGTCATCCCTAACTGCCCTCCCCTGCCGGCCTGGTCATCCCTAACTGCCCTCCCCTGCCATCCTGGTCACCCCTAACTGCCCTCCCCTGCAGGCCTCGTCACCCCCAACTGTCCTCCCCTGCAGGCCTGGTCCCTCTGAACTATCCTCCCCTGCAGGCCTGGTCCCTCCCAACTGTCCTCCCCTGCAGGCCTGGTCCCTCCGAACTGTCCTCCCCTGCAGGCCTGGTCCCTCCCAACTGTCCTCCCCTGCAGGCCTGGTCACCCCCAACTGCCTCCCCTGCAGGCTATCTTGTGGTGGCCATCTTTGACCACATGGGGGCGGTCATCTTGTGTGTTGGAGTGATGGTCAATTTGCATATTACCTCTTTATTATATAGGATTCTAGCATAGGCTTACCATCAGATATTTATGTCTATCAATCTATCAGGTCTCCGCCTTTATCAAGATATCCAATCTTCATTCTTTGTAACCTTACAGCACCAACATCATTCGTGTCTTTATTCCAATTATTGTCATAACCCCTCCCTCTGGGCAGCACTGGAAAAATGAGAATGGTTTCAAATTAGAGATAAAAAAATGTACTTTTGCTTCTGTAAGAGAATGAATGTGGGGAGGTGGTGTCCTTAAACATTCCAGTATAATCTATCAGTATATTTCTGTCATTCTCATATTCGGAGTCAAAATGTTTTTTATCTATCTACTCATAGCCTTAGGCAGACACAGAGAGTACAGAATATTGAAGGTCATAAGAATGAAGGCACGATTTTTAAAATATTTCCCAATTCACCTGTCTGGATAGTACATCTAATGAGTAAAAATTCCCCTTAATAAGACAGAATGTTTTAATACTAAGGATCCGATGACATACACTCGCCTATTCCTCATCCCTGGGTGTTTCTGAATCTTCTCTTCATGTGTGTATTTTGAAAGGTTCACTTTGGTAAAATAGACACACCATTGTGCTGTTTTAGTCACCATTTCCCGGGCTGAGATGTTAGAAATAGTGGACATCTCAGCATATCATTTTCAAATTCCCCTACAGAAATTACAAGTAGCCTCAACCACCACAGTTCAGAGTCAGTAAAGTAGTAATAACATAGGATGAGGTTCCAGTAGGAATTTAATTAATTTAAATAACACAATGATCAGTCTTCCTCCAGGCCACGCTCTTAGAACGTCATCTGAAATTGCTATGACTAACAGCGTAGGGCAATTTATAAAGGAAACTGTAATTAATGTGGATTTTTTCTTGGTATTTGATCAAAGTAGCTATAAAAGACATCATTATTTTTGTGGAATGCGGTGCCCCTAATCATAACATTTACTAGGTGACTCCTCCATGGATTTACTTCCTTGACTTAACTGGATTCTCCCCAAGAGCTGAGTTGCTCTTTCTAATCGCAGCCGTGAGAGCATTGCACCCCCTGACGGGCCCTGCCCCTTCCTCCGTGGCTTTCCGGCGTGCTCAGTCCCTGGTTGAGTGGATCGTCATCCAGAAGGACCAGTGAGTGCCGCTGTTGCCTCCTCTGTCCTCTCCGCCACTGTCCTGCCTCTGGGCCATCGCAGAGCCTCGCAGGCATCTCCGCGGTGGTTTCTCCTCGCGGTCTCGCCTTCCTCCCCTTCTGGTCCTCGGTCCCCACACTCTACTGACATGCCCAGCGGGACCCGCCCTGGCCAGGGCCAGAGGCTCCCGGTGGCCTGGGGATCCTCCAGCTTCTCTCCTCCTTCCCGGAGGCCCTCCGGCCCCCACCTCCCTCCTGCCACACGCGTTCGCTTTCATTCCAGCGTCACCAGCCGCTTCTCCACCGTTGCCTTTCTCTTTTCTCCTCCTCGGATTTGGCTCCCAGTTGAGAGGGTGCCCGGCCAGCGGCCGGCCCCTCGCACGGTTTCTGCTTCCACCTCTTTAGATGGACGGCCTGGGCTGCGGGGCTGTGGCCAGTTGGTCTCCGTTCACATCTAAGCTTGTCCTCCAGGGTCTGCCTGCATGTCCTGCCCACGCTCCATCCAGAACCGAAGCGCCAGGACCATGGGGTCCTGTCGGCACCCCTCCTCCCCCGCCCCCGGCTACGTCCCGACGCTCAGGACAATGTCTGACAGACAACTGAGTCTTCGACGTTTCGTGTACAAAAGAACTAACAAATGACCCAATCAATGCAATCAAGTAGCATGGCTATTTTCACTTATTTTTTTAAATTAAATTGATTGGAGTGGCATTGGCTCACAGGATCAGGTAGCTGCCAAGTGTGTGCTTCCACGCTACAGGCAGCATCTGAAATTCTCCTCCCAACCTTTTTATTTTGAAATGACTTTAGTTACCAAATGTCTAGACATGCTGTAGAACGTTAGCGCATCCTCTTCACCCAGTCACCCCCATGATCGTATCTCCCGTCACCAAGTACAACGATCAGAACTAAGAAATCAGCTTCTTAAGGATCCTCACGCTTTATTCGGATTTCACATTTCTGTCACTGGTGCCCTTTATTTTATTTTATTTTTCTGGGATCTAATCCAAGATCCCATGGCATTGGGTTGTCGAATCTCTTTTGTCTTCCTCAATAGGGGGCGGATTGTCAAGTGCGTCTTTAACTCCCATCACCATGTCAAACACCACATGCTTTGCAGGTCGTTCCTCCGTTTGGGTTTGCCTGTTTTCTCATAGCCAAGTGGAGGGTCTACATTCTGGGCAAGGATATCAGAGAGATGTGCCTGCTTCGTTTGGCCATGGCAGGAGGTACTCAATCTCAGTGAGGCTTTGGCAGTTTTGGGAGAAGACTCTTAAGCCGGAAGTGCTAATAGAATAAAGCCTTCTATTTCTGTATAATCGTGGGCCACGGGTTTAAACTTCAGAGACTCTGTCATGACCTTTGATGGTGTACAACATGATGGATACGCACATGTGTGGAGTACGGATCGAAGTGGGTCACTTTGCTCCACGTTGATCATTCAAGCATTTGGGGCTGAGCCCCGCCACGTCTTCACTTCGTCTTCCATCATGTCTTCTCCACGCTTTCCGGCCTCACGCACCTCCTGGAAGCCACACTGTCCCCACGGCTGCGGACATGCAGGGAGGAAGGAGAATGTTATTAAAGAAACAAAAGAAGTTTCAGAGGTGAAACCAGCCTGGGTTATAGGCCCTCTTGGCAGCTAGTAACAGAGTTTAGATGTCACGTTGGAATAAACAGGCCACCCCGCCAAGAGAAGCATCTGCCATTGAAGGCACATGACTTCGTCAGAGGCATCTTGGCCCCCAGCGAGGCTGCCCTGGATGCCCGGGTTTATGAGGAGTTCTTGAGATGGTTATAATGCCAAAGAGTTTGCCACACGAATCCCACAGTGCCTGTGGTTAGTCCCACGTCCACTCAGTTGGTATATAAGGCCCTGCGCTGATCAGAAACTTACAACTCTGGGAATCGACTCTGCTCTCCTCCTCAGTCTTCTCCTCACACCATGAGCTTCTACAACAGCTACTACGGGGGCCTGGGCTGTGGCTACGGTGGCCTGGGCTATGGCTATGGTGGCCTGGGCTATGGCTATGGTGGCCTGGGCTATGGCTACGGTGGCCTGGGCTGTGGCTATGGATATGCCCGCTACCGTCCATGCTTCTATGGAAGATACTGGTCTTCTGGATTCTTCTAAGAAATTTTAGATTGCTCATCTGCTCAAGACATTCTCTGATGAAGGACTGTTCAAGCAATAACAAATGAATCTCGCCTGCTGTGTAACATCAGAACCTTTCTGATTGAAGTTACCTGCCTCTCCAATAACGTAAAAAATATTCATTTGACCTTGGGACACTCTGGTCTGACTGAATACAGCCAATCGTGACCATTTCCTTTGGAAAACGTCCTCCTTCATTGTTCATTAAAGGTTATCTGTTTTGCACACTTACAACACTTTCATGTGCACTTATTTGCATAGATTTGTGTGTGTGTGTGTGTGTGTGTGTGTGTGTGTGTGTGTGTGTGTGTGTGATGGCTGACCCTTTGGCTATCTGATGACTTAGGTGTGTGGTTGCAGAGTTATGTTCAACCAGGGCTTTTGTGATCTAAGGGCTACTATTACCTGTGTGATTTCATCAAAGCCTCATCTGTGGTGTGTCCAAAGTTGGGCTAAAGACATTGGCAAAGGGGTACCCCACTCCTCACCACTTCCATCTTCCTTTAATATTTCATGCTTCCTTGGTACTAAGTATTTAAACGTGCCTCTGGTCAGAGGTGCATTTTCCTTCTAAATGTCACATTTTTGCTATTTCTTTTCACCCGTTGCAAACATGTTCTTGAACTCCTCTTGTGACTGCGGCTGCACAGATGGCCTAGCTCTCTAGCATTCACACGTCGTCACAGGAAGATGTAGGACGTGGTCTGTTTCAGCGAGACCTCCGGCAGGCCCACCTCTGCCTGCCTTTTGGAAAGAGACCTGCTCTCCTGCGTAACTAGCCAGTGGCCTGGGGAGGCTGCAGTCATGCCAACCCGAGTCCGCTCCGACATAAAGGCTGCCACGTGTCCTTGGTCCCGGTAGCCTCGGTGATGTTCAGGAAGCTGCCTGTATACATTCTCTTAGTGCACGCCACCTAGCACGCATTAATAATGACATCCACCATGACAACATGTATGTCAATCATACCGGCTCATAAGTTGGTAACCCATTTTAGAAATCGGGGTATGTGAGCCTGACGAGATGTTCATGCACATTACTGTCTGAATGGCGATGGAAGTACGAGGCTGGCCAGACTCTTAACCTGCACCAAGAGCATGTGTTCTGGCTGCACCTGGAGGAGAGGATTTTATAGCTGCATCTTCCTCCAGCAGTTGAAGGCAGACCAGTAGGGCGATCAGAATCTCTTTCTCAGGAAAATCAGAGGCTTCATCCTGTGAGACTCATGCTCATTGGGCAGGGGGTTAGGGGGCATGGGACAGCAGAGATGTGAAAGCTCAGAAGTTAGAAAGAAGAAGGAGACGTGTGCTCAGAAGAGCAGGAGAGGGAGGCAGGGAGCTCTCACACATAGATGTCTGCTTCTCCACGGACAGCAGGGAGCAACCCTTCTCTGAAGCTTCCACAGCAAAGGCACAAGAGTGAGCCTATATCGAGTCACAAAGGAAAAACTGGTCAATTTTCAAAGCAGAAGCACTGCACAGATCCTCTTTGATTGCTGTGCAATGAAGCCAGAAATTACCAACAAAAACAGAGAATGGAACAGCCCCTGGGCCTGAAAAGTAAATTCTTGGTTAAACCACTCTTAGGGGAGAAAGAAAATACCAGATTATAGAATTTCAAAATAAATAATAGTCACAAAAATAGTACTCACCAGAGTCTACGAAAAAATGTCAGTAATTAGGAAAAAATTCAGAGTACGAAACACTTTCGTCAGTGAGAATGAAAGGAATAACATAAATAATTTATTAATAACTCAATAAATAACAACTAAATTAACCAAAGACAGTGCGAGGAAGAAAATAACAGACAGGCAGGAATGAATGAAGTGGAGGCCAGAAAAAAATAGATTTAAAAATGACTCAAAATGCTATTCTTCAAAAATTGGAGGG
>NW_027645555.1:0-73000 GCF_951640355.1 Cnephaeus nilssonii | reverse complement strand
TCTTCTCTGAACTAGAGAAGCTATATACACTAATCTTTCAAGTGTTTTACAGTTGAATACTACTTTTCAGTGAATTCTAGTGGGTTGAAACACTGTTTTCTTGTGAAGTAACTCTATTTCAAGGATTTCTGTAGTGTATAACATCCTTTCTAGACTAAAGACTTACATTTCATGTCTTTTACACTTGTTCTCTCACTATTCTGTGATATTCATTGGTATTTATTCTGAATGACTAGTGATTTCTAGCTGTTTCCTATAATGGGCCTTCTTTTCTACTTTTGGGACTTCACCACATGTAGAAACAACTTTATACACTCTTCTCTGAAGTTGAGAGGCTATATACACTTGTCTTTCAACTGTTTTACAGTTGAATACTACTTTTCAGTGAATTCTAGTGGGTGGAAACACTGTTTTCTTGTGAAGTAACTCTATTTCAAGGATTTCTGTAGTGTATAACATCCTTTCTATTCTAGAAACGTACATTTTGATGTCTTTTACACTTGTTTTGTCACTATTCTGTGATATTCAGTAGTATTTGCTCTGAATGACTACTGATTTCTAGCTGTTTCCCATAATGGGCCTTCTTTTCTACTTGTGGGACTTCACCACATGTAGAAACAACTTTATACACTCTTCTCTGAAGTTGAGAGGCTATATACACTTGTCTATCAACTGTTTTACAGTTGAATACTACTTTTCAATGAATTCTAGTGGGTGGAAACACTGTTTTCTTGTGAAGTAACTCTATTTCAAGGATTTCTGTAGTGTATAACATCCTCTCTAGACTAAAGACTTACATTTCATGTCTTTTACACTTGTTCTCTCACTATTCTGTGATATTCATTAGTATTTGCTCTGAATGACTACTGATTTCTAGCTGTTTCCTATAATGGGCCTTCTTTTCTACTTGTGGGACTTCACCACATGTAGAAACAACTTTATACACTCTTCTCTGAACTAGAGAAGCTATATACACTAATCTTTCAAGTGTTTTACAGTTGAATACTACTTTTCAGTGAATTCTAGTGGGTTGAAACACTGTTTTCTTGTGAAGTAACTCTATTTCAAGGATTTCTGTAGTGTATAACATCCTTTCTAGACTAAAGACTTACATTTCATGTCTTTTACACTTGTTCTCTCACTATTCTGTGATATTCATTGGTATTTATTCTGAATGACTACTGATTTCTAGCTGTTTCCTATAATGGGCCTTCTTTTCTACTTGTGGGACTTCACCACATGTAGAAACAACTTTATACACTCTTCTCTGAACTAGAGAAGCTATATACACTAGTCTTTCAACTGTTTTACAGTTGAATACTACTTTTCAGTGAATTCTAGTGGGTGGAAACACTGTTTTCTTGTGAAGTAACTCTATTTCAAGGATTTCTGTAGTGTATAACATCCTTTCTATTCTAGAAACGTACATTTTGATGTCTTTTACACTTGTTTTGTCACTATTCTGTGATATTCAGTAGTATTTGCTCTGAATGACTACTGATTTCTAGCTGTTTCCCATAATGGGCCTTCTTTTCTACTTGTGGGACTTCACCACATGTAGAAACAACTTTATACACTCTTCTCTGAAGTTGAGAAGCTATATACAGTTGTCTTTCAACTGTTTTACAGTTGAATACTACTTTTCAATGAATTCTAGTGGGTTGAAACACTGTTTTCTTGTGAAGTAACTCTATTTCAAGGATTTCTGTAGTGTATAACATCATTTCTATTCTAGAAACGTACATTTTGATGTCTTTTACACTTGTTCTCTTACTATTCTCTGATATTCAGTAGTATTTGCTCTGAATGACTACTGATTTCTAGCTGTTTCCCATAATGGGCCTTCTTTTCTACTTGTGGGACTTCACCACATGTAGAAACAACTTTATACACTCTTCTCTGAACTTGAGAAGGTATATACACTTGTCTTTCAACTGTTTTACAGTTGAATACTACTTTTCAGTGAATTCTGGTGGTTTCAAACACTGGTTTCATGTGAACTAACTCTATTTCAAGGATTTGTGCAGTGTACAACATCCTTTCTAGACTAGAGACTTACATTTTGATGTCTTTTAAACATGTTCTCTCACTATTCTGTGATATTCATTAGTATTTGCTCTGAATGACTACTGATTTCTAGCTGTTTCCTATATGGGCCTTCTTTTCTACTTGTGGGACTTCACCACATGTAGAAACAACTTTATACACTCTTCTCTGAAGTTGAGAGGCTATATACACTTGTCTTTCAACTGTTTTACAGTTGAATACTACTTTTCAATGAATTCTAGTGGGTGGAAACACTGTTTTTTTGTGAAGTAACTCTATTTCATGGATTTCTGTAATGTATAACATCCTTTCTATTCTAGAAACGTACATTTTGATGTCTTTTACACTTGTTCTCTCACTATTCTGTGATATTCAGTAGTATTTGCTCTGAATGACTACTGATTTCTAGCTGTTTCCCATAATGGGCCTTCTTTTCTACTTGTGGGACTTCACCACATGTAGAAACAACTTTATACACTCTTCTCTGAACTAGAGAAGCTATATACACTAGTCTTTCAACTGTTTTACAGTTAAATACTACTTTTCAGTGAATTCTGGTGGTTTGAAACACTGGTTTCTTGTGAAGTAACTCTATTTCAAGGATTTCGGTAGTGTATAACATACTTTCTAGACTAAAGACTTACATTTGATGTCTTTTACTCTTGTTCTCTCACTATTCTGTGATATTCAGTAGTATTTGCTCTGAATGACTACTGATTTCTAGCTGTTTCCTATAATGGGCCTTCTTTTCTACTTGTGGGACTTCACCACATGTAGAAACAACTTTATACACTCTTCTCTGAAGTTGAGAGGCTATATACACTTGTCTTTCAACTGTTTTACAGTTGAATACTACTTTTCAATGAATTCTAATGGGTAGAAACACTGTTTTCTTGTGAAGTAACTCTATTTCAAGGATTTCTGTAGTGTATAACATCCTTTCTATTCTAGAAACGTACATTTTGATGTCTTCTACACTTGTTCTATCACTATTCTGTGATATTCAGTAGTATTCGCTCTGAATGACTACTGATTTCTAGCTCTTTCCTATAATGGGCCTTCTTTTCTACTTGTGGGACTTCACCACATGTAGAAACAACTTTATACACTCTTCTCTGGACTTGCAAAGCTATATAAACTTGTCTTTCAACTGTTTTACAGTTAAATACTACCTTTCCGTGAATTCTGGTGGTTTGAAACACTGGTTTCTTGTGAAGTAACTCTATTTCAAGGATTTCGGTAGAGTATAACATCCTTTCTAGACTAGAGACTTACATTTTGATGTCTTTTACCCTAGTTCTCTCACTATTCTGTGATATTCATTAGTATTTGCTCTGAATGACTACTGATTTCTAGCTGTTTCCCATAATGGCCCTTCTTTTCTACTTGTGGGACTTCACCACATGTAGAAACAACTTTATACACTCTTCTCTGAACTTGAGAAGCTATATACACTTGTCTTTCAACTGTTTTACAGTTGAATACTACTTTTCAGTGAATTCCGGTGGTTTCAAACACTGGTTTCATGTGAACTAACTCTATTTCAAGGATTTGTGCAGTGTACAACATCTTTTCTAGACTAAAGATTACATTTGATGTCTTTTACACTTGTTCTCTCACTATTCTGTGATATTCATTAGTATTTGCTCTGAATGACTACTGATTTCTAGCTCTTTCCCATAATGGGCCTTCTTTTCTACTTGTGGGACTTCACCACATGTAGAAACAACTTTATACACTCTTCTCTGGACTTGCAAAGCTATATAAACTTGTCTTCCAACTGTTTTACAGTTAAATACTACTTTTCAGTGAATTCTGGTGGTTTCAAACACTGGTTTCATGTGAACTAACTCTATTTCAAGGATTTCTGTAGTGTATAACATCCTTTCTTTTATAGAAACGTACATTTTGATGTCTTTTACACTTGTTCTCTCACTATTCTGTGATATTCAGTAGTATTTGCTCTGAATGACTACTGATTTCTAGCTGTTTCCCATAATGGGCCTTCTTTTCTACTTGTGGGACTTCACCACATGTAGAAACAACTTTATACACTCTTCTCTGAAGTTGAGAGGCTATATACACTTGTCTTTCAACTTTTTTACAGTTGAATACTACTTTTCAATGAATTCTAGTGGGTGGAAACACTGTTTTCTTGTGAAGTAACTCTATTTCAAGGATTTCTGTAGTGTATAACATCCTTTCTAGACTAAAGACTTACATTTCATGTCTTTTACACTTGTTCTCTCACTATTCTGTGATATTCATTAGTATTTGCTCTGAATGACTACTGATTTCTAGCTGTTTCCTATAATGGGCCTTCTTTTCTACTTGTGGGACTTCACCACATGTAGAAACAACTTTATACACTCTTCTCTGAACTAGAGAAGCTATATACACTAATCTTTCAAGTGTTTTACAGTTGAATACTACTTTTCAGTGAATTCTAGTGGGTTGAAACACTGTTTTCTTGTGAAGTAACTCTATTTCAAGGATTTCTGTAGTGTATAACATCCTTTCTAGACTAAAGACTTACATTTCATGTCTTTTACACTTGTTCTCTCACTATTCTGTGATATTCATTGGTATTTATTCTGAATGACTACTGATTTCTAGCTGTTTCCTATAATGGGCCTTCTTTTCTACTTGTGGGACTTCACCACATGTAGAAACAACTTTATACACTCTTCTCTGAAGTTGAGAGGCTATATACACTTGTCTTTCAACTGTTTTACAGTTGAATACTACTTTTCAGTGAATTCTAGTGGGTGGAAACACTGTTTTCTTGTGAAGTAACTCTATTTCAAGGATTTCTGTAGTGTATAACATCCTTTCTATTCTAGAAACGTACATTTTGATGTCTTTTACACTTGTTTTGTCACTATTTTGTGATATTCATTAGTATTTGCTCTGAATGACTACTGATTTCTAGCTGTTTCCCGTAATGGGCCTTCTTTTCTACTTGTGGGACTTCACCACATGTAGAAACAACTTTATACACTCTTCTCTGAACTAGAGAAGCTATATACACTAGTCTTTCAACTGTTTTACAGTTGAATACTACTTTTCAGTGAATTCTAGTGGGTTGAAACACTGTTTTCTTGTGAAGTAACTCTATTTCAAGGATTTCTGTAGTGTATAACATCCTTTCTAGACTAGAAACTTACATTTTGATGTATTCTACACTTGTTCTCACACAATTCTATGATATTCATTGGTATTTATTCTGAATGACTACTGATTTCTAGCTGTTTCCTATAATGGGCCTTCTTTTCTACTTGTGGGACTTCACCACATGTAGAAACAACTTTATACACTCTTCTCTGAAGTTGAGAGGCTATATACACTTGTCTTTCAACTGTTTTACAGTTGAATACTACTTTTCAATGAATTCTAGTGGGTGGAAACACTGTTTTCTTGTGAAGTAACTCTATTTCAAGGATTTCTGTAGTGTATAACATCCTTTCTATTCTAGAAACGTACATTTTGATGTCTTTTACACTTGTTCTCTCACTATTCTGTGATATTCAGTAGTATTTGCTCTGAATGACTACTGATTTCTAGCTGTTTCCCATAATGGGCCTTCTTTTCTACTTGTGGGACTTCACCACATGTAGAAACAACTTTATACACTCTTCTCTGAAGTTGAGAGGCTATATACACTTGTCTTTCAACTGTTTTACAGTTGAATACTACTTTTCAATGAATTCTAGTGGGTGGAAACACTGTTTTCTTGTGAAGTAACTCTATTTCAAGGATTTCTGTAGTGTATAACATCCTTTCTAGACTAAAGACTTACATTTCATGTCTTTTACACTTGTTCTCTCACTATTCTGTGATATTCATTAGTATTTGCTCTGAATGACTACTGATTTCTAGCTGTTTCCTATAATGGGCCTTCTTTTCTACTTCTGGGACTTCACCACATGTAGAAACAACTTTATACACTCTTCTCTGAACTAGAGAAGCTATATACACTAATCTTTCAAGTGTTTTACAGTTGAATAGTACTTTTCAGTGAATTCTAGTGGGTTGAAACACTGTTTTCTTGTGAAGTAACTCTATTTCAAGGATTTCTGTAGTGTATAACATCCTTTCTAGACTAAAGACTTACATTTCATGTCTTTTACACTTGTTCTCTCACTATTCTGTGATATTCATTGGTATTTATTCTGAATGACTAGTGATTTCTAGCTGTTTCCTATAATGGGCCTTCTTTTCTACTTTTGGGACTTCACCACATGTAGAAACAACTTTATACACTCTTCTCTGAAGTTGAGAGGCTATATACACTTGTCTTTCAACTGTTTTACAGTTGAATACTACTTTTCAGTGAATTCTAGTGGGTGGAAACACTGTTTTCTTGTGAAGTAACTCTATTTCAAGGATTTCTGTAGTGTATAACATCCTTTCTATTCTAGAAACGTACATTTTGATGTCTTTTACACTTGTTTTGTCACTATTCTGTGATATTCAGTAGTATTTGCTCTGAATGACTACTGATTTCTAGCTGTTTCCCATAATGGGCCTTCTTTTCTACTTGTGAGACTTCACCACATGTAGAAACAACTTTATACACTCTTCTCTGAAGTTGAGAAGCTATATACAGTTGTCTTTCAACTGTTTTACAGTTGAATACTACTTTTCAATGAATTCTAGTGGGTTGAAACACTGTTTTCTTGTGAAGTAACTCTATTTCAAGGATTTCTGTAGTGTATAACATCATTTCTATTCTAGAAACGTACATTTTGATGTCTTTTACACTTGTTCTCTCACTATTCTGTGATATTCAGTAGTATTTGCTCTGAATGACTACTGATTTCTAGCTGTTTCCCATAATGGGCCTTCTTTTCTACTTGTGGGACTTCACCACATGTAGAAACAACTTTATACACTCTTCTCTGAAGTTGAGAGGCTATATACACTTGTCTTTCAACTGTTTTACAGTTGAATACTACTTTTCAATGAATTCTAGTGGGTGGAAACACTGTTTTCTTGTGAAGTAACTCTATTTCAAGGATTTCTGTAGTGTATAACATCCTTTCTAGACTAAAGACTTACATTTCATGTCTTTTACACTTGTTCTCTCACTATTCTGTGATATTCATTAGTATTTGCTCTGAATGACTACTGATTTCTAGCTGTTTCCTATAATGGGCCTTCTTTTCTACTTGTGGGACTTCACCACATGTAGAAACAACTTTATACACTCTTCTCTGAACTAGAGAAGCTATATACACTAATCTTTCAAGTGTTTTACAGTTGAATACTACTTTTCAGTGAATTCTAGTGGGTTGAAACACTGTTTTCTTGTGAAGTAACTCTATTTCAAGGATTTCTGTAGTGTATAACATCCTTTCTAGACTAAAGACTTACATTTCATGTCTTTTACACTTGTTCTCTCACTATTCTGTGATATTCATTGGTATTTATTCTGAATGACTACTGATTTCTAGCTGTTTCCTATAATGGGCCTTCTTTTCTACTTTTGGGGCTTCACCACATGTAGAAACAACTTTATACACTCTTCTCTGAAGTTGAGAGGCTATATACACTTGTCTTTCAACTGTTTTACAGTTGAATACTACTTTTCAGTGAATTCTAGTGGGTGGAAACACTGTTTTCTTGTGAAGTAACTCTATTTCAAGGATTTCTGTAGTGTATTACATCCTTTCTATTCTAGAAACGTACATTTTGATGTCTTTTACACTTGTTTTGTCACTATTCTGTGATATTCAGTAGTATTTGCTCTGAATGACTACTGATTTCTAGCTGTTTCCCATAATGGGCCTTCTTTTCTACTTGTGGGACTTCACCACATGTAGAAACAACTTTATACACTCTTCTCTGAAGTTGAGAAGCTATATACAGTTGTCTTTCAACGGTTTTACAGTTGAATACTACTTTTCAATGAATTCTAGTGGGTTGAAACACTGTTTTCTTGTGAAGTAACTCTATTTCAAGGATTTCTGTAGTGTATAACATCATTTCTATTCTAGAAACGTACATTTTGATGTCTTTTACACTTGTTCTCTCACTATTCTGTGATATTCAGTAGTATTTGCTCTGAATGACTACTGATTTCTAGCTGTTTCCCATAATGGGCCTTCTTTTCTACTTGTGGGACTTCACCACATGTAGAAACAACTTTATACACTCTTCTCTGAACTTGAGAAGGTATATACACTTGTCTTTCAACTGTTTTACAGTTGAATACTACTTTTCAGTGAATTCTGGTGGTTTCAAACACTGGTTTCATGTGAACTAACTCTATTTCAAGGATTTGTGCAGTGTACAACATCCTTTCTAGACTAGAGACTTACATTTTGATGTCTTTTAAACATGTTCTCTCACTATTCTGTGATATTCATTAGTATTTGCTCTGAATGACTACTGATTTCTAGCTGTTTCCTATATGGGCCTTCTTTTCTACTTGTGGGACTTCACCACATGTAGAAACAACTTTATACACTCTTCTATGAAGTTGAGAGGCTATATACACTTGTCTTTCAACTGTTTTACAGTTGAATATTACTTTTCAATGAATTCTAGTGGGTGGAAACACTGTTTTTTTGTGAAGTAACTCTATTTCATGGATTTCTGTAATGTATAACATCCTTTCTATTCTAGAAACGTACATTTTGATGTCTTTTACACTTGTTCTCTCACTATTCTGTGATATTCAGTAGTATTTGCTCTGAATGACTACTGATTTCTAGCTGTTTCCCATAATGGGCCTTCTTTTCTACTTGTGGGACTTCACCACATGTAGAAACAACTTTATACACTCTTCTCTGGACTTGCAAAGCTATATAAACTTGTCTTTCAACTGTTTTACAGTTAAATACTACCTTTCCGTGAATTCTGGTGGTTTGAAACACTGGTTTCTTGTGAAGTAACTCTATTTCAAGGATTTCGGTAGAGTATAACATCCTTTCTAGTCTAGAGACTTACATTTTGATGTCTTTTACCCTAGTTCTCTCACTATTCTGTGATATTCATTAGTATTTGCTCTGAATGACTACTGATTTCTAGCTGTTTCCCATAATGGCCCTTCTTTTCTACTTGTGGGACTTCACCACATGTAGAAACAACTTTATACACTCTTCTCTGAACTTGAGAAGCTATATACACTTGTCTTTCAACTGTTTTACAGTTGAATACTACTTTTCAGTGAATTCTGGTGGTTTCAAACACTGGTTTCATGTGAACTAACTCTATTTCAAGGATTTGTGCAGTGTACAACATCTTTTCTAGACTAAAGACTTACATTTGATGTCTTTTACACTTGTTCTCTCACTATTCTGTGATATTCATTAGTATTTGCTCTGAATGACTACTGATTTCTAGCTCTTTCCCATAATGGGCCTTCTTTTCTACTTGTGGGACTTCACCACATGTAGAAACAACTTTATACACTCTTCTCTGGACTTGCAAAGCTATATAAACTTGTCTTCCAACTGTTTTACAGTTAAATACTACTTTTCAGTGAATTCTGGTGGTTTCAAACACTGGTTTCATGTGAACTAACTCTATTTCAAGGATTTCTGTAGTGTATAACATCCTTTCTTTTATAGAAACGTACATTTTGATGTCTTTTACACTTGTTCTCTCACTATTCTGTGATATTCAGTAGTATTTGCTCTGAATGACTACTGATTTCTAGCTGTTTCCCATAATGGGCCTTCTTTTCTACTTGTGGGACTTCACCACATATAGAAACAACTTTATACTCTCTTCTCTGAAGTTGAGAGGCTATATACACTTGTCTTTCAACTTTTTTACAGTTGAATACTACTTTTCAATGAATTCTAGTGGGTGGAAACACTGTTTTCTTGTGAAGTAACTCTATTTCAAGGATTTCTGTAGTGTATAACATCCTTTCTAGACTAAAGACTTACATTTCATGTCTTTTACACTTGTTCTCTCACTATTCTGTGATATTCATTAGTATTTGCTCTGAATGACTACTGATTTCTAGCTGTTTCCTATAATGGGCCTTCTTTTCTACTTGTGGGACTTCACCACATGTAGAAACAACTTTATACACTCTTCTCTGAACTAGAGAAGCTATATACACTAATCTTTCAAGTGTTTTACAGTTGAATACTTCTTTTCAGTGAATTCTAGTGGGTTGAAACACTGTTTTCTTGTGAAGTAACTCTATTTCAAGGATTTCTGTAGTGTATAACATCCTTTCTAGACTAAAGACTTACATTTCATGTCTTTTACACTTGTTCTCTCACTATTCTGTGATATTCATTGGTATTTATTCTGAATGACTACTGATTTCTAGCTGTTTCCTATAATGGGCCTTCTTTTCTACTTGTGGGACTTCACCACATGTAGAAACAACTTTATACACTCTTCTCTGAAGTTGAGAGGCTATATACACTTGTCTTTCAACTGTTTTACAGTTGAATACTACTTTTCAGTGAATTCTAGTGGGTGGAAACACTGTTTTCTTGTGAAGTAACTCTATTTCAAGGATTTCTGTAGTGTATAACATCCTTTCTATTCTAGAAACGTACATTTTGATGTCTTTTACACTTGTTTTGTCACTATTTTGTGATATTCATTAGTATTTGCTCTGAATGACTACTGATTTCTAGCTGTTTCCCGTAATGGGCCTTCTTTTCTACTTGTGGGACTTCACCACATGTAGAAACAACTTTATACACTCTTCTCTGAACTAGAGAAGCTATATACACTAGTCTTTCAACTGTTTTACAGTTGAATACTACCTTTCAGTGAATTCTAGTGGGTTGAAACACTGTTTTCTTGTGAAGTAACTCTATTTCAAGGATTTCTGTAGTGTATAACATCCTTTCTAGACTAGAAACTTACATTTTGATGTCTTCTACACACTTGTTCTCACACAATTCTATGATATTCATTAGTATTTGCAATGAATGACTACTGATTTCTAGCTGTTTCCTATAATGGGCCTTCTTTTCTACTTGTGCGACTTCACTACATGTAGAAACAACTTTATACACACTTCTCTGAACTTGAGAAGCTATATACACTTGTCTTCCAACTGTTTTACAGTTGAATACTACTTTTCAGTGAATTCTGGTGGTTTCAAACACTGGTTTCATGTGAACTAACTCTATTTCAAGGATTTGTGCAGTGTACAACATCTTTTCTAGACTAAAGACTTACATTTGATGTCTTTTACACTTGTTCTCTCACTATTCTGTGATATTCATTGGTATTTATTCTGAATGACTACTGATTTCTAGCTGTTTCCTATAATGGGCCTTCTTTTCTACATGTGGGACTTCACCACATGTAGAAACAACTTTATACACTCTTCTCTGAAGTTGAGAGGCTATATACACTTGTCTTTCAACTGTTTTACAGTTGAATACTACTTTTCAGTGAATTCTAGTGGGTGGAAACACTGTTTTCTTGTGAAGTAACTCTATTTCAAGGATTTCTGTAGTGTATAACATCCTTTCTAGACTAGAAACTTACATTTTGATGTATTCTACACTTGTTCTCACACAATTCTATGATATTCATTGGTATTTATTCTGAATGACTACTGATTTCTACCTGTTTCCTATAATGGGCCTTCTTTTCTACTTGTGGGACTTCACCACATGTAGAAACAACTTTATACACTCTTCTCTGCAGTTGAGAGGCTATATACACTTGTCTTTCAACTGTTTTACAGTTGAATACTACTTTTCAATGAATTCTAGTGGGTGGAAACACTGTTTTCTTGTGAAGTAACTCTATTTCATGGATTTTTGTAGTGTATAACATCCTTTCTATTCTAGAAACGTACATTTTGATGTCTTTTACACTTGTTCTCTCACTATTCTGTGATATTCAGTAGTATTTGCTCTGAATGACTACTGATTTCTAGCTGTTTCCCATAATGGGCCTTATTTTCTACTTGTGGGACTTCACCACATGTAGAAACAACTTTATACACTCTTCTCTGAACTAGAGAAGCTATATACACTAGTCTTTCAACTGTTTTACAGTTAAATACTACCTTTCCGGGAATTCTGGTGGTTTGAAACACTGTTTTCTTGTGAAGTAACTCTATTTCAAGGATTTCGGTAGAGTATAACATCCTTTCTAGACTAGAGACTTACATTTTGATGTCTTTTACCCTAGTTCTCTCACTATTCTGTGATATTCATTAGTATTTGCTCTGAATGACTACTGATTTCTAGCTGTTTCCCATAATGGGCCTTCTTTTCTACTTGTGGGACTTCACCACATGTAGAAACAACTTTATACACTCTTCTCTGAACTTGAGAAGCTATATACACTTGTCTTTCAACTGTTTTGCAGTTGAATACTACTTTTCAGTGAATTCTGGTGGTTTCAAACACTGGTTTCATGTGAACTAACTCTATTTCAAGGATTTCTGCAGTGTACAACATCTTTTCTAGACTAAAGACTTACATTTGATGTCTTTTACACTTGTTCTCTCACTATTCTGTGATATTCATTAGTATTTGCTCTGAATGACTACTGATTTCTAGCTCTTTCCCATAATGGGCCTTCTTTTCTACTTGTGGGACTTCACCACATGTAGAAACAACTTTATACACTCTTCTCTGGACTTGCAAAGCTATATAAACTTGTCTTCCAACTGTTTTACAGTTAAATACTACTTTTCAGTGAATTCTGGTGGTTTCAAACACTGGTTTCATGTGAACTAACTCTATTTCAAGGATTTCTGTAGTGTATAACATCCTTTCTTTTCTAAAAACGTACATTTTGATGTCTTTTACACTTGTTCTCTCACTATTCTGTGATATTCATTAGTATTTGCTCTGAATGACTACTGATTTCTAGCTGTTTCCCATAATGGGCCTTCTTTTCTACTTGTGGGACTTCACCACATGTAGAAACAACTTTATACACTCTTCTCTGAAGTTGAGAGGCTATATACACTTGTCTTTCAACTGTTTTACAGTTGAATACTACTTTTCAATGAATTCTAGTGGGTGGAAACACTGTTTTCTTGTGAAGTAACTCTATTTCAAGGATTTCTGTAGTGTATAACATCCTTTCTATTCTAGAAACGTACATTTTGATGTCTTCTACACTTGTTCTATCACTATTCTGTGATATTCAGTAGTATTCGCTCTGAATGACTACTGATTTCTAGCTCTTTCCTATAATGGGCCTTCTTTTCTACTTGTGGGACTTCACCACATGTAGAAACAACTTTATACACTCTTCTCTGAACTAGAGAAGCTATATACACTAATCTTTCAACTGTTTTACAGTTGAATACTACTTTTCAGTGAATTCTAGTGGGTTGAAACACTGTTTTCTTGTGAAGTAACTCTATTTCAAGGATTTCTGTAGTGTATAACATCCTTTCTAGACTAAAGACTTACATTTCATGTCTTTTTCACTTGTTCTCTCACTATTCTGTGATATTCAGTAGTATTTGCTCTGAATGACTACTGATTTCTAGCTGTTTCCTATAATGGGCCTTCTTTTCTACTTGTGGGACTTCACCACATGTAGAAACAACTTTATACACTCTTCTATGAACTAGAGAAGCTATATACACTAATCTTTCAACTGTTTTACAGTTGAATACTACTTTTCAGTGAATTCTAGTGGGTTGAAACACTGTTTTCTTGTGAAGTAACTCTATTTCAAGGATTTCTGTAGTGTATAACATCCTTTCTAGACTAAAGACTTACATTTCATGTCTTTTTCACTTGTTCTCTCACTATTCTGTGATATTCATTGGTATTTATTCTGAATGACTACTGATTTCTAGCTGTTTCCTATAATGGGCCTTCTTTTCTACATGTGGGACTTCACCACATGTAGAAACAACTTTATACACTCTTCTCTGAAGTTGAGAGGCTATATACACTTGTCTTTCAACTGTTTTACAGTTGAATACTACTTTTCAGTGAATTCTAGTGGGTGGAAACACTGTTTTCTTGTGAAGTAACTCTATTTCATGGATTTTTGTAGTGTATAACATCCTTTCTATTCTAGAAACGTACATTTTGATGTCTTTTACACTTGTTCTCTCACTATTCTGTGATATTCAGTAGTATTTGCTCTGAATGACTACTGATTTCTAGCTGTTTCCCATAATGGGCCTTATTTTCTACTTGTGGGACTTCACCACATGTAGAAACAACTTTATACACTCTTCTCTGAACTAGAGAAGCTATATACACTAGTCTTTCAACTGTTTTACAGTTAAATACTACCTTTCCGGGAATTCTGGTGGTTTGAAACACTGTTTTCTTGTGAAGTAACTCTATTTCAAGGATTTCGGTAGAGTATAACATCCTTTCTAGACTAGAGACTTACATTTTGATGTCTTTTACCCTAGTTCTCTCACTATTCTGTGATATTCATTAGTATTTGCTCTGAATGACTACTGATTTCTAGCTCTTTCCCATAATGGGCCTTCTTTTCTACTTGTGGGACTTCACCACATGTAGAAACAACTTTATACACTCTTCTCTGGACTTGCAAAGCTATATAAACTTGTCTTCCAACTGTTTTACAGTTAAATACTACTTTTCAGTGAATTCTGGTGGTTTCAAACACTGGTTTCATGTGAACTAACTCTATTTCAAGGATTTCTGTAGTGTATAACATCCTTTCTTTTCTAGAAACGTACATTTTGATGTCTTTTACACTTGTTCTCTCACTATTCTGTGATATTCATTAGTATTTGCTCTGAATGACTACTGATTTCTAGCTGTTTCCCATAATGGGCCTTCTTTTCTACTTGTGGGACTTCACCACATGTAGAAACAACTTTACACACTCTTCTCTGAAGTTGAGAGGCTATATACACTTGTCTTTCAACTGTTTTACAGTTGAATACTACTTTTCAATGAATTCTAGTGGGTGGAAACACTGTTTTCTTGTGAAGTAACTCTATTTCAAGGATTTCTGTAGTGTATAACATCCTTTCTATTCTAGAAACGTACATTTTGATGTCTTCTACACTTGTTCTATCACTATTCTGTGATATTCAGTAGTATTCGCTCTGAATGACTACTGATTTCTAGCTCTTTCCTATAATGGGCCTTCTTTTCTACTTGTGGGACTTCACCACATGTAGAAACAACTTTATACACTCTTCTCTGAACTAGAGAAGCTATATACACTAGTCTTTCAACTGTTTTACAGTTGAATACTACTTTTCAGTGAATTCTAGTGGGTGGAAACACTGTTTTCTTGTGAAGTAACTCTATTTCAAGGATTTCTGTAGTGTATAACATCCTTTCTAGACTAGAAACTTACATTTTGATGTATTCTACACTTGTTCTCACACAATTCTATGATATTCATTGGTATTTATTCTGAATGACTACTGATTTCTAGCTGTTTCCTATAATGGGCCTTCTTTTCTACTTGTGGGACTTCACCACATGTAGAAACAACTTTATACACTCTTCTCTGAAGTGGAGAGGCTATATACACTTGTCTTTCAACTGTTTTACAGTTGAATACTACTTTTCAATGAATTCTAGTGGGTGGAAACACTGTTTTCTTGTGAAGTAACTCTATTTCAAGGATTTCTGTAGTGTATAACATCCTTTCTATTCTAGAAACGTACATTTTGATGTCTTTTACACTTGTTCTCTCACTATTCTGTGATATTCAGTAGTATTTGCTCTGAATGACTACTGATTTCTAGCTGTTTCCTATAATGGGCCTTCTTTTCTACTTGTGGGACTTCACCACATGTAGAAACAACTTTATACACTCTTCTATGAACTAGAGAAGCTATATACACTAATCTTTCAACTGTTTTACAGTTGAATACTACTTTTCAGTGAATTCTAGTGGGTTGAAACACTGTTTTCTTGTGAAGTAACTCTATTTCAAGGATTTCTGTAGTGTATAACATCCTTTCTAGACTAAAGACTTACATTTCATGTCTTTTTCACTTGTTCTCTCACTATTCTGTGATATTCATTGGTATTTATTCTGAATGACTACTGATTTCTAGCTGTTTCCTATAATGCGCCTTCTTTTCTACTTGTGGGACTTCACCACATGTAGAAACAACTTTATACACTCTTCTCTGAAGTTGAGAGGCTATATACACTTGTCTTTCAACTGTTTTACAGTTGAATACTACTTTTCAGTGAATTCTAGTGGGTGGAAACACTGTTTTCTTTTGAAGTAACTCTATTTCAAGGATTTCTGTAGTGTATAACATCCTTTCTAGACTAGAAACTTACATTTTGATGTATTCTACACTTGTTCTCACACAATTCTATGATATTCATTGGTATTTATTCTGAATGACTACTGATTTCTAGCTGTTTCCTATAATGGGCCTTTTTTTCTACTTGTGGGACTTCACCACATGTAGAAACAACTTTATACACTCTTCTCTGAAGTTGAGAGGCTATATACACTTGTCTTTCAACTGTTTTACAGTTGAATACTACTTTTCAATGAATTCTAGTGGGTGGAAACACTGTTTTCTTATGACGTAACTCTATTTCATGGATTTCTGTAGTGTATAACATCATTTCTATTCTAGAAACGTACATTTTGATGTCTTTTACACTTGTTCTCTCACTATTCTGTGATATTCAGTAGTATTTGCTCTGACTGACTACTGATTTCTAGCTGTTTCCCATAATGGGCCTTCTTTTCTACTTGTGGGACTTCACCACATGTAGAAACAACATTATACACTCTTCTCTGAAGTTGAGAAGCTATATACAGTTGTCTTTCAACTGTTTTACAGTTGAATACTACCTTTCAGTGAATTCTAGTGGGTTGAAACACTGTTTTCTTGTGAAGTAACTCTATTTCAAGGATTTCTGTAGTGTATAACATCCTTTCTAGACTAGAAACTTACATTTTGATGTCTTCTACACACTTGTTCTCACACAATTCTATGATATTCATTAGTATTTGCTTTGAATGACTACTGATTTCTAGCTGTTTCCTATAATGGGCCTTCTTTTCTACTTGTGCGACTTCACTACATGTAGAAACAACTTTATACACACTTCTCTGAACTTGAGAAGCTATATACACTTGTCTTCCAACTGTTTTACAGTTGAATACTACTTTTAAGTGAATTCTGGTGGTTTCAAACACTGGTTTCATGTGAACTAACTCTATTTCAAGGATTTGTGCAGTGTACAACATCTTTTCTAGACTAAAGACTTACATTTGATGTCTTTTACACTTGTTCTCTCACTATTCTGTGATATTCATTAGTATTTGCTCTGAATGACTACTGATTTCTAGCTGTTTCCTATAATGGGCCTTCTTTTCTACTTGTGGGACTTCACCACATGTAGAAACAACTTTATACACTCTTTTATGAACTAGAGAAGCTATATACACTAATCTTTCAACTGTTTTACAGTTGAATACTACTTTTCAGTGAATTCTAGTGGGTTGAAACACTGTTTTCTTGTGAAGTAACTCTATTTCAAGGATTTCTGTAGTGTATAACATCCTTTCTAGACTAGAAACTTACATTTTGATGTATTCTACACTTGTTCTCACACAATTCTATGATATTCATTGGTATTTATTCTGAATGACTACTGATTTCTAGCTGTTTCCTATAATGGGCCTTCTTTTCTACTTCTGGGACTTCACCACATGTAGAAACATCTTTATACACTCTTCTCTGAAGTTGAGAGTCTATATACACTTGTCTTTCAACTGTTTTATACTACTTTTGAATACTACTTTTCAATGAATTCTAGTTGGGTGGAAACACTGTTTTCTTGTGAAGTAACTCTATTTCATGGATTTCTGTAGTGTATAACATCCTTTCTATTCTAGAAACGTACATTTTGATGTCTTTTACACTTGTCCTCTCACTATTCTGTGATATTCAGTAGTATTTGCTCTGAATGACTACTGATTTCTAGCTGTTTCCCATAATGGGTCTTCTTTTCTACTTGTGGGACTTCACCACATGTAGAAACAACTTTATACACTCTTCTCTGAACTAGAGAAGCTATATACACTAGTCTTTCAACTGTTTTACAGTTAAATACTACTTTTCAGTGAATTCTGGTGGTTTGAAACACTGGTTTCTTGTGAAGTAACTCAATTTCAAGGATTTCGGTAGTGTATAACATCCTTTCTAGAATAAAGACTTACATTTGATGTCTTCTACACTTGTTCTATCACTATTCTGTGATATTCAGTAGTATTCGCTCTAAATGACTACTGATTTCTAGCTCTTTCCTATAATGGGCCTTCTTTTGTACTTGTGGGACTTCACCACATGTATAAACAACTTTATACACTCTTCTCTGAAGTTGAGAGGCTATATACACTTGTCTTTCAACTGTTTTACAGTTGAATACTACTTTTCAATGAATTCTAGTGGGTAGAAACACTGTTTTCTTGTGAAGTAATTCTATTTCAAGGATTTCTGTAGTGTATAACATCCTTTCTATTCTAGAAGCGTACATTTTGATGTCTTCTACACATATCTATCACTATTCTGTGATATTCAGTAGTATTCGCTCTGAATTACTACTGATTTCTAGCTCTTTCCTATAATGGGCCTTCTTTTCTACTTGTGGGACTTCACCACATGTAGAAACTACTTTATACACTCTTCTCTGGACTTGCAAAGCTATATAAACTTGTCTTTCAACTGTTTTACAGTTAAATACTACCTTTCCGTAAATTCTGGTGGTTTGAAACACTGGTTTCTTGTGAAGTAACTCTATTTCAAGGATTTCGGTAGAGTATAACATCCTTTCTAGACTAGAGACTTACATTTTGATGTCTTTTACCCTAGTTCTCTCACTATTCTGTGATATTCATTAGTATTTGCTCTGAATGACTACTGATTTCTAGCTGTTTCCCATAATGGGCCTTCTTTTCTACTTGTGGGACTTCACCACATGTAGAAACAACTTTATACACTCTTCTCTGAACTTGAGAAGCTATATCCACTTGTCTTTCAACTGCTTTACATTTGAATACTACTTTTCAGTGAATTCTGGTGGTTTCAAACACTGGTTTCATGTGAACTAACTCTATTTCAAGGATTTGTGCGTTGTACAACATCCTTTCTAGACTAGAGACTTACATTTTGATGTCTTTTACACTAGTTCTCTCACTATTCCGTGGTATTCATTAGTATTTGCTCTGAATGACTACTGATTTCTAGCTGTTTCCTATAATGGGCCTTCTGCTCTACTTGTGGGACTTCACCACATGTAGAAACAACTTTATACACTCTTCTCTGGACTTGTGAAGCTATATAAACTTTTCTTTCAACATTTTTATAGCTAAATACTACTTTTTAGTGAATTCTGGTAGTTTGAAACAATGGTTTCATGTGAACTAACTCTATTTCAAGGATTTCTGCAGTGTACAACATTCTTTCTAGACTAGAGACTTACATTTTAATGTCTTTTACAGTTGTTCTCTCACTATTCTGTTATATTCATTAGTATTTGCTCTGAATGACTACTGATTTCTAGCTGTATCCCTTAATGGGCCTTCTTTTCTACTTGTAGGACTTCACCACATGTAGAAACAACTTTATACACTCTTCTCTGAACTTGAGAAGCTATATACACTTGTCTTTCAACTGTTTTACAGTTGAATACTACTTTTCAGTGAATTCTGGTGGTTTCAAACACTGGTTTCATGTGAACTAACTCTATTTCAAGGATTTGTGCAGTGTACAACATCCTTTCTAGACTAGAGACTTACATTTTGATGTCTTTTACACTTGGTCTCTCACTATTCTGTGATATTCGTTAGTATTTGCTCTGAATGACTACTGATTTCTAGCTGTTTCCTATAATGGGCCTTCTTTTCTACTTGTGGGACTTCACCACATGTAGAAACTACTTTATACACTCATCTCTGGACTTGCGAAGCTATATAAACTTGTCTTTCAACTGTTTTACAGTTAAATACTACTTTTCAGTGAATTCTGTTGGTTTGAAACAACGGTTTCATGTGAAATAACTCTATTTCAAGGATTTCTGCAGTGTACAACATCCTTTCTAGACTAGAGACTTACATTTTGATGTCTTTTACACTAGTTCTCTCACTATTCTGTGATATTCATTAGTATTTGCTCTGAATGACTACTGATTTCTAGCTGTTTCCTATAATGGGCCTTCTTTTCTACTTGTGAAACTTCACCACAATTAGAAACTACTTTATACACGCTTCTCTGGACTTGCGAAGCTATATAAACTTGTCTTTCAACTGTTTTACAGTTGAATACTACTTTTCAGTGAATTCTAGTGGGTTGAAACACTGTTTTCTTGTGAAGTAACTCTATTTCAAAGATTTCTGTAGTGTATAACATCCTTTCTAGACTAGAAACTTACATTTTGATGTCTTTTACACTTGTTCTCACACAATCCTGTGATATTCATTAGTATTTCCTCTGAATTACTACTGATTTCTAGCTGTTTCCTATAATGGGCCTTCTTTTCTACTTGTGGGACTTCACCACATGTAGAAACTACTTTATACACTCTTCTCTGGACTTGCGAAGCTATATAAACTTGTCTTTCAACTGTTTTACAGTTAAATACTACTTTTCAGTGAATTCTGTTGGTTTGAAACACTGGTTTCATGTGAACTAACTCTATTTCAAGGATTTCTGCAGTGTACAACATCCTTTCTAGACTAGAGACTTACACTTTAATGTCTTTTACAGTTGTTCTCTCACTATTCTGTTATATTCATTAGTATTTGCTCTGAATGACTACTGATTTCTAGCTGTATCCCATAATGGGCCTTCTTTTCTACTTGTAGGACTTCACCACATGTAGAAACAACTTTATGCACTCTTCTCTGAACTTGAGAAGCTATATACACTTGTCTTTCAACTGTGTTACAGTTGAATACTACTTTTCAGTGAATTCTGGTGGTTTCAAACACTGGTTTCATGTGATCTAACTCTATTTCAAGGATTTGTGCAGTGTACAACATCCTTTCTAGAATAGAGACTTACATTTTGATGTCTTTTACACTTGTTCTCTCACTATTCTGTGATATTCATTAGTATTTGCTCTGAATGACTACTGATTTCTAGCTCTTTCCTATAATGGGCCTTCTTTTCTAACTGTGGGACTTCACCACATGTAGAAACTACTTTATACACTCATCTCTGGACTTGCGAAGCTATATAAACTTGTCTTTCAACTGTTTTACAGTTAAATACTACTTTTCAGTGAATTCTGTTGGTTTGAAACAACGGTTTCACGTCAAATAACTCTATTTCAAGGATTTCTGCAGTGTACAACATCCTTTCTAGACTAGAGACTTACATTTTGGTGTCTTTAACACTTGTTCTCTCACTATTCTGTGATATTCATTAGTATTTCCTCTGAATGACTACTGATTTCTAGCTGTTTCCTATAATGGGCCTTCTTTTCTACTTGTGGGACTTCACCACATGTAGAAACAACTTTATACATTCTTCTCTGAACTTGAGAAGCTATATACACTTGTCTTTCAACTGTTTTACAGTTGAATAGTACTTTTCATTGAATTCTGGTGGTTTCAAACAAGGGTTTCATGTGAATTAACTCTATTTCAAGGATTTGTGCAGTGTACAACATCCTTTGTAGACTAGAGACTTACATTTTGATGTCTTTTATACTTGTTCTCACACAATTCTGTGATATTCATTAGTATATCCTCTGAATTACTACTGATTTCTAGCTGTTTCCTATAATGGGCCTTCTGCTCTACTTGTGGGATGTCACCACATGTAGAAACAACTTTATACACTCTTCTCTGGACTTGTGAAGCTGTATAAACTTGTCTTTCAACGTTTTTATAGCTAAATACTACTTTTCAGTGAATTCTGGTAGTTTGAAACACTGGTTTCATGTGAACTAACTCTATTTCAAGGATTTCTGCAGTGTACAACATCCTTTCTAGATTAGAGACTTACATTTTAATGTCTTTTACAGTTGTTCTCTCACTATTCTGTTATATTCATTAGTATTTGCTCTGAATGACTACTGATTTCTAGCTGTATCCCATAATGGGCCTTCTTTTCTACTTGTAGGACTTCACCACATGTAGAAACAACTTTATACACTCTTCTCTGTACTTGAGAAGCTATATACACTTGTCTTTCAACTGTTTTACAGTTGAATACTACTTTTCAGTGAATTCTGGTGGTTTCAAACACTGGTTTCATGTGAACTAACTCTATTTCAAGGATTTGTGCAGTGTACAACATCCTTTCTAGACTAGAGACTTACATTTTGATGTCTTTTACACTTGTTCTCTCACTATTCTGTGATATTCATTAGTATTTGCTCTGAATGACTACTGATTTCTAGCTGTTTCCTATAATGGGCATTCTTTTCTACTTGTGGGACTTCACCACATGTAGAAACTACTTTATACACTCATCTCTGGACTTGCGAAGCTATATAAACTTGTCTTTCAACTGTTTTACAGTTAAATACTACTTTTCAGTGAATTCTGTTGGTTTGAAACAACGGTTTCATGTGAAATAACTCTATTTCAAGGATTTCTGCAGTGTACAACATCCTTTCTAGACTAGAGACTTACATTTTGATGTCTTTTACACTAGTTCTCTCACTATTCTGTGATATTCATTAGTATTTGCTCTGAATGACTACTGATTTCTAGCTGTTTCCTATAATGGGCCTTCTTTTCTACTTGTGGGACTTCACCACAATTAGAAACTACTTTATACACGCTTCTCTGGACTTGCGAAGCTATATAAATTTGTCTTTCAACTGTTTTACAGTTGAATACTACTTTTCAGTGAATTCTAGTGGGTTGAAACACTGTTTTCTTGTGATGTAACTCTATTTCAAAGATTTCTGTAGTGTATAACATCCTTTCTAGACTAGAAACTTACATTTTGATGTCTTTTACACTTGTTCTCACACAATCCTGTGATATTCATTAGTATTTCCTCTGAATTACTACTGATTTCTAGCTGTTTCCTATAATGGGCATTCTTTTCTACTTGTGGGACTTCACCACATGTAGAAACTACTTTATACACTCATCTCTGGACTTGCGAAGCTATATAAACTTGTCTTTCAACTGTTTTACAGTTAAATACTACTTTTCAGTGAATTCTGTTGGTTTGAAACAACGGTTTCATGTGAAATAACTCTATTTCAAGGATTTCTGCAGTGTACAACATCCTTTCTAGACTAGAGACTTACATTTTGATGTCTTTTACACTAGTTCTCTCACTATTCTGTGATATTCATTAGTATTTGCTCTGAATGACTACTGATTTCTAGCTGTTTCCTATAATGGGCCTTCTTTTCTACTTGTGGGACTTCACCACAATTAGAAACTACTTTATACACGCTTCTCTGGACTTGCGAAGCTATATAAACTTGTCTTTCAACTGTTTTACAGTTGAATACTACTTTTCAGTGAATTCTAGTGGGTTGAAACACTGTTTTCTTGTGATGTAACTCTATTTCAAAGATTTCTGTAGTGTATAACATCCTTTCTAGACTAGAAACTTACATTTTGATGTCTTTTACACTTGTTCTCACACAATCCTGTGATATTCATTAGTATTTCCTCTGAATTACTACTGATTTCTAGCTGTTTCCTATAATGGGCCTTCTTTTCTACTTGTGGGACTTCACCACATGTAGAAACTACTTTATACACTCTTCTCTGGACTTGCGAAGCTATATAAACTTGTCTTTCAACTGTTTTACAGTTAAATACTACTTTTCAGTGAATTCTGTTGGTTTGAAACACTGGTTTCATGTGAACTAACTCTATTTCAAGGATTTCTGCAGTGTACAACATCCTTTCTAGACTAGAGACTTACATTTTAATGTCTTTTACAGTTGTTCTCTCACTATTCTGTTATATTCATTAGTATTTGCTCTGAATGACTACTGATTTCTAGCTGTATCCCATAATGGGCCTTCTTTTCTACTTGTAGGACTTCACCACATGTAGAAACAACTTTATGCACTCTTCTCTGAACTTGCGAAGCTATATAAACTTGTCTTTCAACTGTTTTACAGTTGAATACTACTTTTCAGTGAATTCTGGTGGTTTCAAACACTGGTTTCATGTGAACTAACTCTATTTGAAGGATTTGTGCAGTGTACAACATCCTTTCTAGAATAGAGACTTACATTTTGATGTCTTTTACACTTGTTCTCTCACTATTCTGTGATATTCATTAGTATTTGCTCTGAATGACTACTGATTTCTACCTCTTTCCTATAATGGGCCTTCTTTTCTACCTGTGGGACTTCAGCACATGTAGAAACTACTTTATACACTCATCTCTGGACTTGCGAAGCTATATAAACTTGTCTTTCAACTGTTTTACAGTTAAATACTACTTTTCAGTGAATTCTGTTGGTTTGAAACAACGGTTTCATGTCAAATAACTCTATTTCAAGGATTTCTGCAGTGTACAACATCCTTTCTAGACTAGAGACTTATATTTTGGTGTCTTTAACACTTGTTCTCTCACTATTCTGTGATATTCATTAGTATTTCCTCTGAATGACTACTGATTTCTAGCTGTTTCCTACAATGGGCCTTCTTTTCTACTTGTGGGACTTCACCACATGTAGAAACAACTTTATACACTCTTCTCTGTACTTGAGAAGCTATATACACTTGTCTTTCAACTGTTTTACAGTTGAATACTACTTTTCAGTGAATTCTGGTGGTTTCAAACACTGGTTTCATGTGAACTAACTCTATTTCAAGGATTTGTGCAGTGTACAACATCCTTTCTAGACTAGAGACTTACATTTTGATGTCTTTTACACTTGTTCTCTCACTATTCTGTGATATTCATTAGTATTTGCTCTGAATGACTACTGATTTCTAGCTGTTTCCTATAATGGGCATTCTTTTCTACTTGTGGGACTTCACCACATGTAGAAACTACTTTATACACTCATCTCTGGACTTGCGAAGCTATATAAACTTGTCTTTCAACTGTTTTACAGTTAAATACTACTTTTCAGTGAATTCTGTTGGTTTGAAACAACGGTTTCATGTGAAATAACTCTATTTCAAGGATTTCTGCAGTGTACAACATCCTTTCTAGACTAGAGACTTACATTTTGATGTCTTTTACACTAGTTCTCTCACTATTCTGTGATATTCATTAGTATTTGCTCTGAATGACTACTGATTTCTAGCTGTTTCCTATAATGGGCCTTCTTTTCTACTTGTGGGACTTCACCACAATTAGAAACTACTTTATACACGCTTCTCTGGACTTGCGAAGCTATATAAATTTGTCTTTCAACTGTTTTACAGTTGAATACTACTTTTCAGTGAATTCTAGTGGGTTGAAACACTGTTTTCTTGTGATGTAACTCTATTTCAAAGATTTCTGTAGTGTATAACATCCTTTCTAGACTAGAAACTTACATTTTGATGTCTTTTACACTTGTTCTCACACAATCCTGTGATATTCATTAGTATTTCCTCTGAATTACTACTGATTTCTAGCTGTTTCCTATAATGGGCATTCTTTTCTACTTGTGGGACTTCACCACATGTAGAAACTACTTTATACACTCATCTCTGGACTTGCGAAGCTATATAAACTTGTCTTTCAACTGTTTTACAGTTAAATACTACTTTTCAGTGAATTCTGTTGGTTTGAAACAACGGTTTCATGTGAAATAACTCTATTTCAAGGATTTCTGCAGTGTACAACATCCTTTCTAGACTAGAGACTTACATTTTGATGTCTTTTACACTAGTTCTCTCACTATTCTGTGATATTCATTAGTATTTGCTCTGAATGACTACTGATTTCTAGCTGTTTCCTATAATGGGCCTTCTTTTCTACTTGTGGGACTTCACCACAATTAGAAACTACTTTATACACGCTTCTCTGGACTTGCGAAGCTATATAAACTTGTCTTTCAACTGTTTTACAGTTGAATACTACTTTTCAGTGAATTCTAGTGGGTTGAAACACTGTTTTCTTGTGATGTAACTCTATTTCAAAGATTTCTGTAGTGTATAACATCCTTTCTAGACTAGAAACTTACATTTTGATGTCTTTTACACTTGTTCTCACACAATCCTGTGATATTCATTAGTATTTCCTCTGAATTACTACTGATTTCTAGCTGTTTCCTATAATGGGCCTTCTTTTCTACTTGTGGGACTTCACCACATGTAGAAACTACTTTATACACTCTTCTCTGGACTTGCGAAGCTATATAAACTTGTCTTTCAACTGTTTTACAGTTAAATACTACTTTTCAGTGAATTCTGTTGGTTTGAAACACTGGTTTCATGTGAACTAACTCTATTTCAAGGATTTCTGCAGTGTACAACATCCTTTCTAGACTAGAGACTTACATTTTAATGTCTTTTACAGTTGTTCTCTCACTATTCTGTTATATTCATTAGTATTTGCTCTGAATGACTACTGATTTCTAGCTGTATCCCATAATGGGCCTTCTTTTCTACTTGTAGGACTTCACCACATGTAGAAACAACTTTATGCACTCTTCTCTGAACTTGCGAAGCTATATAAACTTGTCTTTCAACTGTTTTACAGTTGAATACTACTTTTCAGTGAATTCTGGTGGTTTCAAACACTGGTTTCATGTGAACTAACTCTATTTCAAGGATTTGTGCAGTGTACAACATCCTTTCTAGACTAGAGACTTACATTTTGATGTCTTTTACACTTGTTCTCTCACTATTCTGTGATATTCATTAGTATTTGCTCTGAATGACTACTGATTTCTACCTCTTTCCTATAATGGGCCTTCTTTTCTACCTGTGGGACTTCAGCACATGTAGAAACTACTTTATACACTCATCTCTGGACTTGCGAAGCTATATAAACTTGTCTTTCAACTGTTTTACAGTTAAATACTACTTTTCAGTGAATTCTGTTGGTTTGAAACAACGGTTTCATGTCAAATAACTCTATTTCAAGGATTTCTGCAGTGTACAACATCCTTTCTAGACTAGAGACTTATATTTTGGTGTCTTTAACACTTGTTCTCTCACTATTCTGTGATATTCATTAGTATTTCCTCTGAATGACTACTGATTTCTAGCTGTTTCCTACAATGGGCCTTCTTTTCTACTTGTGGGACTTCACCACATGTAGAAACAACTTTATACATTCTTCTCTGAACTTGAGAAGCTATATACACTTGTCTTTCAACTGTTTTACAGTTAAATACTACTTTTCAGTGAATTCTGGTGGTTTCAAACACTGGTTTCATGTGAACTAACTCTATTTCAAGGATTTGTGCGGTGTACAACATCCTTTCTAGACTAGAGACTTACATTTTGATGTCTTTTACACTAGTTCTCTCACTATTCTGTGATATTCATTAGTATTTGCTCTGAATGACTACTGATTTCTAGCTGTTTCCTATAATGGGCCTTCTTTTCTACTTGTGGGACTTCACCACAATTAGAAACTACTTTATACACTCTTCTCTGGACATGCGAAGCTATATAAACTTGTCTTTCAACTGTTTTACAGTTGAATACTAATTTTCAGTGAATTCTAGTGGGTTGAAACACTGTTTTCTTGTGATGTAACTCTATTTCAAGGATTTCTGTAGTGTATAACATCCTTTCTAGACAAGAAACTTACATTTTGATGTCTTTTACACTTGTTCTCACACAATTCTGTGATATTCATTAGTAATTCCTCTGAATTACTACTGATTTCTAGCTGTTTCCTATAATGGGCCTTCTCCTCTACTTGTGGGACTTCAACACATGTAGAAACAACTTTATACCCTCTTCTCTGAACTTGAGAAGCTATATAAACTTGTCTTTCAACGTTTTTATAGCTAAATACTACTTTTCAGTGAATTCTGGTGGTTTGAAACACTGGTTTCATGTGAACTAACTCTATTTCAAGGATTTATGCAGTGTACAACATCCTTTCTAGACTAGAGACTTACATTTTAATGTCTTTAACACTTGTTCTCTCACTATTCTGTGATATTCATTAGTATTTCCTCTGAATGACTACTGATTTCTAGCTGTTTCCTATAATGGGCCTTCTTTTCTACTTGTGGGACTTCACCACATGTAGAAACAACTTTATACATTCTTCTCTGAACTTGAGAAGCTATATACACTTGTCTTTCAACTGTTTTACAGTTGAATACTACTTTTCAGTGAATTCTAGTGGGTTGAAACACTGTTTTCTTGTGATGTAACTCTATTTCAAGGATTTCTGTAGTGTATAACATCCTTTCTAGACTAGAAACTTACATTTTGATGTCTTTTACACTTGTTCTCACACAATTCTGTGATATTCATTAGTAATTCCTCTGAATTACTACTGATTTCTAGCTGTTTCCTGTAATGGGCCTTCTCCTCTACTTGTGGGACTTCACCACATGTAGAAACAACTTTATACACTCTTCTCTGGACTTGTGAAGCTATATATACTTGTCTTTCAACGTTTTTATAGCTAAATACTACTTTTCAGTGAATTCTGTTGGTTTGAAACACTGGTTTCATGTGAACTAACTCTATTTCAAGGATTTCTGCAATGTACAACATCCTTTCTAGACTAGAGACTTACATTTTGATGTCTTTTACAGTTGTTCTCTCACTATTCTGTTATATTCATTAGTATTTGCTCTGAATGACTACTGATTTCTAACTGTTTCCCATAATGGGCCTTCTTTTCTACTTGAGGAACTTCACCACATGTAGAAACAACTTTATACACTCTTCTCTGAAATTGAGAAGCTATATACACTTGTCTTTCAACTGTTTTACAGTTGAATACTACTTTTCAGTGAATTCTGGTGGTTTCAAACTCTGGTTTCATGTGAACTAACTCTATTTCAAGGATTTGTGCAGTGTACAACATCCTTTCTAGACTAGAGACTTACATTTTGATGTCTTTTACACTAGTTCTCTCACTATTCTGTGATATTCATTAGTATTTGCTCTGAATGGCTACTGCTTTCTAGCTGTTTCCTATAATTGGCCTTCTTTTCTACTTGTGAGACTTCACCACAATTAGAAACTACTTTATACACTCTTCTCTGGACTTGCGAAGCTATATAAACTTGTCTTTCAACTGTTTTACAGTTGAATACTACTTTTCAGTGAATTCTAGTGGGTTGAAACACTGTTTTCTTGTGATGTAACTCTATTTCAAGGATTTCTGTAGTGTATAACATCCTTTCTAGACTAGAAACTTACATTTTGTTGTCTTTTACACTTGTTCTCACACAATTCTGTGATATTCATTAGTAATTCCTCTGAATTACTACTGATTTCTAGCTGTTTCCTATAATGGGCCTTCTGCTCTACTTGTGGGAATTCACCACATGTAGAAATAACTTTATACACTCTTCTCTGGACTTGTGAAGCTATATAAACTTGTCTTTCAACGTTTTTATAGCTAAATACTACTTTTCAGTGAATTCTGGTGGTTTGAAACACTGGTTTCATGTGAACTAACTCTATTTCAAGGATTTCTGCAGTGTACAACATCCTTTCTAGACTAGAGACTTACATTTTAATGTCTTTTACAGTTGTTCTCTCACTATTCTGTGATATTCATTAGTATTTCCTCTGAATGACTACTGATTTCTAGCTGTATCCCATAATGGGCCTTCTTTTCTACTTGTAGGACTTCACCACATGTAGAAACAACTTTATACACTCTTCTCTGAACTTGAGAAGCTATATACACTTGTCTTTCAACTGTTTTACAGTTGAATACTACTTTTCAGTGAATTCTGGTGGTTTCAAACACTGGTTTCATGGGAACTAACTCTATTTCAAGGATTTGTGCAGTGTACAACATCCTTTCTAGACTAGAGACTTACATTTTGATGTCTTTTACACTTGTTCTCTCACTATTCTGTGATATTCATTAGTATTTCCTCTGAATGACTACTGATTTCTAGCTGTTTCCTATAATGGGCCTTCTTTTCTACTTGTGGGACTGCACCACATGTAGAAACTACTTTATACACTCTTCTCTGGACTTGCGAAGCTATATAAACTTGTCTTTCAACGTTTTTATAGCTAAATACTACTTTTCAGTGAATTCTGTTGGTTTGAAATACTGGTTTCATGTGAACTAACTCTATTTCAAGGATTTCTGCAGTGTACAACATCCTTTCTAGACTAGAGACTTACATTTTAATGTCTTTTACAGTTGTTCTCTCACTATTCTGTTATATTCATTAGTATTTCCTCTGAATGACTACTGATTTCTAGCTGTTTCCTATAATGGGCCTTCTTTTCTACTTGAGGGACTTCACCACATGTAGAAACAACTTCATACATTCTTCTCTGAACGTGAGAAGCTATATACACTTGTCTTTCAACTGTATTACCCTTAAATACTACTTTTCAGTGAATTTCAGTGGTTTCAAACACTGGTTTCATGTGAACTAACTCTATTTCAAGGATTTGTGCAGTGTACAACATCCTTTCTAGACTAGAGACTTACATTTTGATGTCTTTTACACTTGTTCTCTCACTATTCTGTGATATTCATTAGTATTTGCTCCGAATGACTACTGATTTCTAGCTGTTTCCTATAATGGGCCTTCTTTTCTACTTGTGGGACTTCACCACAATTAGAAACTACTTTATACACTCTTCTCTGGACTTGTGAAGCTATATAAACTTGTCTTTCAACTGTTTTACAGTTGAATACTACTTTTCAGTGAATTCTAGTGGGTTGAAACACTGTTTTCTTGTGATGTAACTCTATTTCAAGGATTTCTGTAGTGTATAACATCCTTTCTAGACTAGAAACTTACATTTTGATGTCTTTTACACTTGTTCTCACACAATTCTGTGATATTCATTAGTAATTCCTCTGAATTACTACTGATTTCTAGCTGTTTCCTGTAATGGGCCTTCTCCTCTACTTGTGGGACTTCACCACATGTAGAAACAACTTTATACACTCTTCTCTGGACTTGTGAAGCTATATAAACTTGTCTTTCAACGTTTTTATAGCTAAATACTACTTTTCAGTGAATTCTGGTGGTTTGAAAAACTGGTTTCATGTGAACTAACTCTATTTCAAGGATTTCTGCAGTGTACAACATCCTTTCTAGACTAGAGACTTACATTTTAATGTCTTTTACAGTTGTTCTCTCACTATTCTGTTATATTCATTAGTATTTGCTCTGAATGACTACTGATTTCTAGCTGTATCCCATAATGGGCCTTCTTTTCTACTTGTAGGACTTCACCACATGTAGAAACAACTTTATACACTCTTCTCTGAACTTGAGAAGCTATATACACTTGCCTTTCAACTGTTTTACAGTTAAATACTACTTTTCAGTGAATTCTGGTGGTTTGAAACACTGGTTTCATGTGAACTAACTCTATTTCAAGGATTTCTGCAGTGTACAACATCCTTTCTAGACTAGAGACTTACATTTTGATGTCTTTTACACTTGTTCTCACACAATTCTATGATATTCATTAGTATTTCCTCTGAATTACTACTGATTTCTAGCTATTTCCTGTAATGGGCCTTCTGCTCTACTTGTGGGACTTCACCACATGTAGAAACAACTTTATACACTCTTCTCTGAACTTGAGAAGCTATATACACTTGTCTTTCAACTGTTTTACAGTTGAAGACTACTTTTCAGTGAATTCTGGTGGTTTCAAACACTGGTTTCATGTGAACTAACTCTATTTCAAGGATTTGTGCAGTGTACAACATCCTTTCTAGACTAGAGACTTACATTTTGATGTCTTTTACAGTAGTTCTCTCACTATTCTGTGATATTCATTAGTATTTGCTCTGAATGACTACTGATTTCTAGCTGTTTCCTATAATGGGCCTTCTTTTCTACTTGTGGGACTTCACCACAATTAGAAACTACTTTATACACTCTTCTCTGGACTTGCGAAGCTATATAAACTTGTCTTTCAACTGTTTTACAGTTGAATACTACTTTTCAGTGAATTCTAGTGGGTTGAAACACTGTTTTCTTGTGATGTAACTCTATTTCAAGGATTTCTGTACTGTATAACATCCTTTCTAGACTAGAAACTTACATTTTGATGTCTTTTACACTTGTTCTCACACAATTCTGTGATATTCATTAGTAATTCCTCTGAATTACTACTGATTTCTAGCTGTTTCCTATAATGGGCCTTCTGCTCTACTTGTGGGACTTCACCACATGTAGAAACAACTTTATACACTCTTCTCTGGACTTGTGAAGCTATATAAACTTGTCTTTCAACGTTTTTATAGCTAAATACTACTTTTCAGTGAATTCTGGTGGTTTGAAACACTGGTTTCATGTGAACTAACTCTATTTCAAGGATTTCTGCAGTGTACAACATCCTTTCTAGACTAGAGACTTACATTTTAATGTCTTTTACAGTTGTTCTCTCACTATTCTGTTATATTCATTAGTATTTGCTCTGAATGACTACTGATTTCTAGCTGTATCCCATAATGGGCCTTCTTTTCTACTTGTAGGATTTCACCACATGTAGAAACAACTTTATACACTCTTCTCTGAACTTGAAAAGCTATAAACACTTGTCTTTCAACTGTTTTACAGTTGAATACTACTTTTCAGTGAATTCTGGTGGTTTCAAACACTGGTTTCATGTGAACTAACTCTATTTCAAGGATTTGTGCAGTGTACAACATCCTTTCTAGACTAGAGACTTACATTTTGGTGTCTTTAACACTTGTTCTATCACTATTCTGTGATATTCATTAGTATTTCCTGTGAATGACTACTGATTTCTAGCTGTTTCCTATAATGGGCCTTCTTTTCTACATGTGGGACTGCACCACATGTGGAAACAACTTTATACATTCTTCTCTGAACTTGAGAAGCTATATACACTTGTCTTTCAACTCTTTTACAGTTAAATACTACTTTTCATTGAATTCTGGTGGTTTCAAACACTGGTTTCATGTGAACTAACTCTATTTCAAGGATTTGTGCAGTGTACAACATCCTTTCTAGACTAGAGACTTACATTTTGATGTCTTTTACACTAGTTCTCTCACTATTCTGTGATATTCATTAGTATTTGCTCTGAATGACTACTGATTTATAGCTGTTTCCCATAATGGGCCTTGTTTTCTACTTGTGGGACTTCACCACATGTAGAAACAACTTTATACACTCTTCTCTGAACTTGTGAAGCTATATAAACTTGTCTTTCAACGTTTTTATAGCTATATACTACTTTTCAGTGAATTCTGGTAGTTTGAAACACTGGTTTCATGTGAACTAACTCTATTTCAAGGATTTGTGCAGTGTACAACATCCTTTCTAGACTAGAGACTTACATTTTGATGTCTTTTACACTAGTTCTCTCACTATTCTGTGATATTCATTAGTATTTGCTCTGAATGACTACTGATTTCTAGCTGTTTCCTATAATGGGCCTTCTTTTCTACTTGTGGGACTTCACCATAATTAGAAACTACTTTATACACTCTTCTCTGGACTTGCAAAGCTATATAAACTTGTCTTTCAACTGTTTTACAGTTGAATACTACTTTTCAGTGAATTCTAGTGGGTTGAAACACTGTTTTCTTGTGATGTAACTCTATTTCAAGGATTTCTGTAGTGTATAACATCCTTTCTAGACTAGAAACTTACATTTTGATGTCTTTTACACTTTTTCTCACACAATTCTGTGATATTCATTAGTAATTCCTCTGAATTACTACTGATTTCTAGCTGTTTCCTATAATGGGCCTTCTGCTCTACTTGTGGGACTTCACCACATGTAGAAACGACTTTATACACTCTTCTCTGGACTTGTGAAGCTATATAAACTTCTCTTTCAACGTTTTTATAGCTAAATACTACTTTTCAGTGAATTCTGGTGGTTTCAAACACTGGTTTCATGGGAACTAACTCTATTTCAAGGATTTGTGCAGTGTACAACATCCTTTCTAGACTAGAGACTTACATTTTAATGTCTTTTACAGTTGTTCTCTCACTATTCTGTTATATTCATTAATATTTGCTTTGAATGACTACTGATTTCTAGCTGTATCCCATAATGGGCCTTCTTTTCTACTTGTAGGACTTCACAACATGTAGAAACAACTTTATACACTCTTCTCTGAACTTGAGAAGCTATATACTCTTGTCTTTCAACTGTTTTACAGTTGAATACTACTTTTCAGTGAATTCTGGTGGTTTCAAACACTGGTTTCATGTGAACTAACTCTATTTCAAGGATTTCTGCAGTGAGCAACATCCTTTCTAGACTCGAGACTTACATTTTGATGTCTTTTACAGTTGTTCTCTCACTATTCTGTTATATTCATTAGTATTTGCTCTGAATGACTACTGATTTCTAGCTGTTTCCCATAATGGGCCTTCTTTTCTACTTGTGGAACTTCACCACATGTAGAAACAACTTTATACACTCTTCTCTGGACTTGCGAAGCTATATAAACTTGTCTTTCAACAGTTTTACAGTTAAATACTACTTTTCAGTGAATTCTGCTGGTTTGAAACAGTGGTTTCATGTGAACTAACTCTATTTCAAGGATTTCTACAGTGTGCAACATCCTTTCTAGACTAGAGACTTACATTTTGATGTCTTTTACACTTGTTCTCTCACTATTCTGTGATATTGATTAGTATTTCCTCTGAATGACTACTGATTTCTAGCTGTTTCATATAATGGGCCTTCTTTTCTACTTGTGGGACTTCACCACATGTAGAAAGAACTTTATACTTTCTTCTCTGGACTTGAGAAGCTATATACACTTGTCTTTCAACTGTTTTACAGTTAAATACTACTTTTCAGTGAATTCCGGTGGTTTGAAATACTGGTTTCATGTGAACTAACTCTATTTCAAGGATTTCTACAGTGTGCAACATCCTTTCTAGACTAGAGACTTACATTTTGATGTCTTTTACACTTGATCTCTCACTATTCTGTGATATTCATTAGTATTTGCTCTGAATGACTACAGATTTCCAGCTTTGTCCTATAATGGGCCTTCTGCTCTACTTGTGGGACTTCTCCACATGTAAAAACAACTTCATACACTCTTCTCTGAACTTGAGAAGCTATATACACTTGTCTCTCAACTGTTTTACAGTTGAATGCTACTTTTCAGTGGATTCTAGTCGGTTAATACACTGGTTCCTTGTGAACTAACTCTATTTCAATGATTTCAGCAGTGTAAAACATGCTTTCTAGACTAGAAACTTACATTTTGATGGCTTTTCCTCTTGTTCTCTCATAATTCTGTGATACTCATTAGTATTTGCTCTGAATTACTACTGATTACTTGCCGTGTCCTATAATGGGCCTTCTGCTCTACCTGTGGGACTTCTCCACAAGTACAAACAACATTATACACTCTTCTCTGTACTTGAGAAGCTATATACACTTGTATTTCAACTGTTTTACAGTTGAATGCTACTTTTAAGTGGATTCTAGTGGTGTAAAACACTGGTTTCATGTGAACTAACTTTATTTCCAGGATTTCGCAGTGTACAACATCCTTTCAAGACTAGAGACTTACATTTTGATGTCTTTTACACTTGATCTCTCACTATTCTGTGATATTCATTAGTATTTGCTATGAATTACTACTGATTTCTTGCCATGTCCTATAATGGGCCTTCTTGTCTACTTGTGAGACTTCACCACATGTAGAAACAACTTTATACACTATTCTCTGAACTTGCGAAGCTATATACACTTGTCCTTCAACTGTTTTACAGTTGAATGCTACTTTTCACTGCATTCTAGTCAGTTAATACACTGGTTTCTTGTGAACTAACTCTATTTCAAGGATTTCAGCAGTGTACAACATCCTTTCTACACTAGACACTTACATTTTGATGTCCTTTCCACTTGTTCTCTCATAATTCGGTGATATTCATTAGTATTTGCTCTGAATTACCACTGCTTTCTTGCAGTATCCTATAATGGGCCTTCGGCTCTACTTGTGGGACTTCTCCACAAGTACAGACAACATTATACACTCTTCTCTGTACTTGAGAAGCTATTTAAACTTGTCTTTCAACTGTTTTACTGTTGAATACTACTTTTCAGTGAATTCTGGTGGTTTCAAACACTGGTTTCATGTGAAATAACTCTATTTCCAGGATTTCTGCAGTGTACAATATCCTTTCCAGACTAGAGACTTAAATTTATATGCCTTTTACACTTGTTCTCTCACTATTCTGTGATATTCATTAGTATTTGCTATGAATTACTACTGATATCTTGCAGTGTCCTATAATGGGTCTTCTTCTCTACTTGTGAGACTTCACCACATGTAGAAACAACTTTATACACTCTTCTCTGAACTAGCGAAGCTATATACACTTGTCCTTCAACTGTTTTACAGTTGAATACTACTTTTCAGTGAATTCTGGTGGTTTCAAACACTGGTTTCATGTGTAATAACTCTATTTCAAGGAGTTCTGCAGTGTACAACATCCTTTCTAGACTAGAGACTTACATTTTGATGTCTTTTACGGTTGTTCTCTGATAATTCTGTGATATTCATTAGTATTTCCTCTGAATTACTACTGCTTTGTTGCAGTGTCCTGTAATGGGCCTTCTGGTCTACTTGTGGGACTTCACCTCATGTAGAAACATCTTTATACACTCTTCTCTGAACTTGAGAAGCTATATACACTTGTCTTTCAACTGTTTTACAGTGGAATACTACTTTTCAGTGAATTCTGGTGGTTTCAATCACTGGTTTTATGTGAACTAACTCTATTTCAAGGATTTCTGCAGTGAACAACATCCTTCCTAGACTAGGCACTTACATTTTGATGGTTTTCCACTTGTTCTCACACAATTCTATGATATTCATTAGTATTTGCTCTGAATTAGTACTGATTTCTAGCTGTGTCCTATAATGGGCTTTCTGCTCTACTTGTGGTACTTCAACACATGTAAAAACCACTTCATACATGCTTCTCTGAAATGGAGAAGCTATATACACTTGTCTTTCAACTGTTTTACAGTTGAATGCTGCTTTTCAGTGAATTCTGGAGGTTTCAAACACTGGTTTCATGTGAACTAACTCTATTTCAAGTATTTCTGCAGTGTACAACATCCTTTCTAGACTAGAGACTTACATTTTGATTTCTTTTACACTTGTTCTCTCACTATTCTGTGATATTCATTAGTATTTGCTCTGAATTACTATTGCTTTCTTCCAGTGTCCTATAATGGGCCTCCTGCTCCTCTTGTGAGACTTCACCACTTGTAGAAACATCTTTATACACTCTTCTCTGAACTTGAGAAGCTATATAAACTTGTGTTTCAACTGTTTTACAATTGAATACTACTTTTCAGTGAATTCTAGTGGTTTCTAAAGCTGCTTAAATATGCTCTTTGCTCTATTCCAGGATTTCCCTCATTGTATGAAACACTTTCATTACTATATCCTAACATTGTGATGTATTTTCCCTGTATTCTCTAACTATTCTGTTCAATTGACTGCCATTTTGCCCTTAGTTCCTAGTCTTTCTTACAATGTCTTACAATTGGCTTTCTCCTGCAGTTTCCGGACTTACCTGCATTGTACAAACAGCTTTCTACACTCTTCTCTGAAGTGGAGAAGCAATAAACACTTGTCTTCTAAGTATGTTTTACAGTTTAATGGTACTTTTCAGTGCATTCTAGTGGTTTCAAACACTGGTTTAATGTTCACTTGCTCTATTTCAAGGATTTCTGCTGTGTACAACATCCTTTCTATACTATACACTTACATTTTGATGTCTTTTCCACTTTATCTCTCACAATTCTGTTGTATTCATTATTATTAGCTCTGGATTACTACTGGTTACTTGAAATGTGCTATAATTGGCCTTTTGGTCTAGTTATGGGGCTTCCCAACCTGTACAAACAACTTTGTACTGTCTTCTGTGAACTTGAGAAGCTATATACACTTAGTTCTCTACTGTTTTACAGTTTAATGCTACTTTTCAGTGAATTCTAGTGGTTTCAAACACTGGTTTAACGTGCACTTGCTGTATTTCAAGGATTTCTGCTGTGTACAACATCTTTTCTATATTATACACTTACATTTTGATGTCTTTTCCACTTTGTCTCTCACAATTCTGTGGTATTCATTATTGTTAGCTCTGGATAACTACTGGTTACTTGAAATGTGCTATAATTGGCCTTTTAATCTAGTTATGAGGCTTCCCAACATGTACAAACAACTTTGTACTGTCTTCTCTGAACTTGAGATGCTATATACACTTGTCTTTCAACTGTTTTACAGTTGAATACTACTTTTCAGTGAATTCTAGTGGTTTCAAACACTGGTTCCATGTGAACTAACACTATTTCAAGGATTACTGCAGTGAACAACATCCTTCCTAGACTAGGCACTTACATTTTGATGATTTTCCACTTGTTCTCACACAATTCTATGATATTCATTAGTATTTGCTCTGAATTACTACTGATTTCTAGCTCAGTCCTATAATGGGCCTCCTGCTCTACTTGTGGGACTTCACCACATGTAGAAACAACATTATACACTCTTCTCTGAACTTGAGAAGCTATATACACTTGTCTTTCAACTGTTTTACAGTTGAATGCTACTTTTCAGTGAATTCTGGTGGTTTCAAACACTGGTTTCATGTGAACTAAGTCTATTTCAAGTATTTCTGCAGTGTACAACATCCTTTCTTGACTAGAGACTTACATTTGTATGTCTTTTACACTTGTTCTCTCACTGTTCTGTGATATTCATTAGTATTTGCTCTGAATTACTACTGCTTTCTTGCAGTGTCCTATAATGGGCCTTCTGCTCTACTTGTGGGACTTCTCCACAAGGACAAACAATATTGTACACCCTTCTCTGAACTTGAGACGCTTTATACACTTGTCTTTCAACTGTTTTACAGTGGAATACTACTTTTCAGTGAATTCTGGTGATTTGAAACACTGGTTTAAAGTTCACTTGCTCTATTTCAAGGATTTCTGCTGTGTACAACATCCTTTCTATACTATACACTTACATTTTCATGTCTTTTCCACTTTATCTCTCACAATTCTGTTGTATTCATTATTATTAGCTCTGGATTACTACTGGTTACTTGAAATGTGCTATAATTGGCCTTTGGTCTAGTTATGTGGCTTCCCCACCTGTACAAACAACTTTGTACTGTCTTCTGTGAACTTGAGAAGCTATATACACTTGGTTCTCTACTGTTTTACAGTTTAATGCTACTTTTCAGTGAATTCTAGTGGTTTCCAACACTGGTTTAATGTGCACTTGCTCTATTTCAAGGATTTCTGCAGTATACAACATCGTTTCTAGACTAGAGAGTTACATTTTGATGTCTTTTACGCTTGTTCTCTCAAAATTCTGTGATATTCATTAGTATTTCCTCTGAATTACTACTGCTTTGTTGCAGTGTCCTGTAATGGGCCTTCTGGTCTACTTGTGGGACTTCACCACATGTAGAAACAACTTTATACACTCTTCTCTGAACTTGAGAAGCTATATACACTTGTGTTTCAACTGTTTTACAGTTGAATACTACTTTTCAGTGAATTCTAGTGGTTTCTAAAGCTGCTTAAATGTGCTCTTTGCTCCATTCCAGGATTTCCCTCATTGTATGAAACACTTTCATTACTATATCCTAACATTGTGATGTATTTTCCCTGTATTCTCTAACTATTCTGTTCAATTGACTGCCATTTTGCCCTTAATTCCTAGTCTTTCTTACAATGTTTTACAATTGCCTTTCTGCTGCAGTTACCGGACTTACCTGCATTGTACAAACAGCTTTCTACACTCTTCTCTGAAGTGGAGAAGCAATAAACACTTGTCTTCTAAGTATGTTTTACAGTTTAATGGTACTTTTCAGTGAATTCTAGTGGTTTCAAACACTGGCTTAATGCGCACTTGCTCTATTTCAAGGATTTCTACTGTGTACAACGTCTTTTCTATACTATACACTTACATTTTGATGTCTTTTCCACTTTTTCTCTCACAATTCTGTTGTATTCACTATTATTAGCTCTGGATTACTACTCTATACTATACACTTACATTTTGATGTCTTTACCACTTTTTCTCTCACAATTCTGTTAAATTCATTATTATTTGCTCTGAATTACTAGTGGTTCCTTGCAGTGTTCTAGAATGGGCTTTCTACTCTACTTATGGGACTTCCCCACATGTATAAACAACTTGTACACTCTTCTCTGAAGTAGAGAAGCTATATACACTTGTCTCTCAACTGTTTCACAGTTTAAAGCTACTTTGTAGTGAATTCTAGTGGTTTCTAAAGCTGCTTAAATGTGCTCTCTGCTCTATTCCAGGATTTCCCTCATTGTATGAAACACTTTCATTACTATATCCTAACATTGTGGTGTATTTTCCCTGTATTCTCTAACTATTCTGTTCAATTTACTGCCATTTTGCCCTTAGTTCCTAGTCTTCCTTACAATGTCTTACAATTGGCTTTCTGCTGCAGTTACCGGACTTACCTGCATTGTACAAACAGCTTTCTACACTCTTCTCTGAAGTGGAGAAGCAATAAACACTTGTCTTCTAAGTATATTTTACAGTTTAATTGTACTTTTTGTGAATTCTAGTGATGTCAAACACTGGTTTAATGTTCACTTGCTCTATTTCAAGTATTTCTGCTCTGTACAACATCTTTTCTATACTATACACTTACATTTTGATGTCTTTTCCACTTTTTCTCTCACAATTCTGTTGTATTCATTATAATTAGCTCTGGATTACTACTGGTTACTTGAAATGTGCAATAATTGGCCTTTTGGTCTAGTTATGGGGCTTCCCAACATGTACAAACAACTTTGTACTGTCTTCTGTGAACTTGAGAAGCTATATACACTTGGTTCTCTATATTTTGTAGTTTAATGCTACTTTTCAGTGCATTCTAGTGATTTCAAACACTGGTTTAATGTGCACTTGCTCTATTTCAAGGATGTCTGCTGTGCACTACATCCTTCCTATACTATACACTTACATTTTGATGTATTTTCTACTTTTTCACTCACAATTCTATTAAATTCATTATTATTTGCACTGAATTACTTGTGGTTCCTTGCAGTGTCATAGAATGGGCTTTCTACTCTACTTATGGGACTTCCCCACATGTGTAAACAACGTTGGACACTCTTCTCTGAACTAGAGAAGTTATATACACTTGTCTCTCAACTGTTGCACAGTTTAAAGCTACTTTGTAGTGAATCTAGTGGTTTCTAAAGCTGCTTAAATGTGCTCTTTGCTCTATTCCAGGATTTCCCTCATTGTATGAAACACTTTCATTACTATATCGTAACATTGTGATGTATTTTCCCTGTATTCTCTAACTATTCTGTTCAATTGACTGCCATTTTGCCCTTAGTTCCTAGTCTTTCTTACAATGTCTTACAATTGGCTTTCTGCTGCAGTTACCGGACTTACCTGCATTGTACAAACAGCTTTCTACACTCTTCTCTGAAGTGGAGAAGCAATAAACACTTGTCTTCTAATTATGTTTTACAGTTTAATGGTACTTGTCAGTGAATTCTAGTGGTTTCAAACACTGGTTTAATGTGCACTTGCTCTATTTCAAGGATTTCTGCTGTGTACAACATCCTTTCTATACTGTACACTTACATTTTGATGTCTTTTCCACTTTTTCTCTCACAATTCTGTTGTATTCATTATTATTAGCTCTGGATTACTACTGGTTACTTGACATGTGCTATAATTGGCCTTTTGGTCTAGTTATGGGGCTTCCCAACATGTACAAACAACTTTGTACTGTCTTCTGTGAACTTGAGAAGCTATATACACTTGGTTCTCTATGTTTTGCAGTTTAATGCTACTTTTCAGTGCATTCTAGTGATTTCAAACACTGGTTTAATGTGCACTTGCTCTATTTCAAGGATGTCTGCTGTGCACTACATCCTTCCTATACTATACACTTACATTTTGATGTATTTTCTACTTTTTCACTCACAATTCTATTAAATTCATTATTATTTGCACTGAATTACTTGTGGTTCCTTGCAGTGTCATAGAATGGGCTTTCTACTCTACTTATGGGACTTCCCCACATGTGTAAACAACGTTGGACACTCTTCTCTGAACTAGAGAAGTTATATACACTTGTCTCTCAACTGTTGCACAGTTTAAAGCTACTTTGTAGTGAATCTAGTGGTTTCTAAAGCTGCTTAAATGTGCTCTTTGCTCTATTCCAGGATTTCCCTCATTGTATGAAACACTTTCATTACTATATCGTAACATTGTGATGTATTTTCCCTGTATTCTCAAACTATTCTGTTCAATTGACTGCCATTTTGCCCTTAGTTCCTAGTCTTTCCTACAATGTCTTACAATTGGCTTTCTGCTGCAGTTACCGGACTTACCTGCATTGTACAAACATCTTTCTACACTCTTCTCTGAAGTGGAGAAGCAATAAACACTTGTCTTCTAAGTATGTTTTACAGTTTAATGGTACTTTTCAGTGCATTCTAGTGGTTTCAAACACTGGCTTAATGCGCACTTGCTCTATTTCAAGGATTTCTACTGTGTACAACATCTTTTCTATACTATACACTTACATTTTGATGTCTTTTCCACTTTTTCTCTCACAATTCTGTTGTATTCACTATTATTAGCTCTGGATTACTACTCTATACTATACACTTACATTTTGATGTCTTTACCACTTTTTCTCTCACAATTCTGTTAAATTCATTATTATTTGCTCTGAATTACTAGTGGTTCCTTGCAGTGTTCTAGAATGGGCTTTCTACTCTACTTATGGGACTTCCCCACATGTATAAACAACTTGTACACTCTTCTCTGAAGTAGAGAAGCTATATACACTTGTCTCTCAACTGTTTCATAGTTTAAAGCTACTTTGTAGTGAATTCTAGTGGTTTCTAAAGCTGCTTAAATGTGCTCTTTGCTCTATTCCAGGATTTCCCTCATTGTATGAAACACTTTCATTACTATATCCTAACATTGTGGTGTATTTTCCCTGTATTCTCTAACTATTCTGTTCAATTTACTGCCATTTTGCCCTTAGTTCCTAGTCTTCCTTACAATGTCTTACAATTGGCTTTCTGCTGCAGTTACCGGACTTACCTGCATTGTACAAACAGCTTTCTACACGCTTCTCTGAAGTGGAGAAGCAATAAACACTTGTCTTCTAAGTATATTTTACAGTTTAATTGTACTTTTTGTGAATTCTAGTGATTTCAAACACTGGTTTAATGTTCACTTGCTCTATTTCAAGGATATCTGCTGTGTACAACTTCCTTTCTATACTATATACTTACATTTTGATGTCTTTTTCACTTTTTCTCTCACAATTCTGTTGTATTCATTATTATTAGCTCTGGATTATTACTGCTTACTATAAATGTGCTAAAATTGGCCTTTTGGTCTACTTATGGGGCCTACACACATGTACAAACATCTTTGTACTGTCTTCTGTGAACTTGACAAGCTATATATACTTGTTTCTCTTCTGTTTTACATTTCAATGCTACTTTTCAGTGAATTCTAGTGGTTTCAAACACTGGTTTAATGTGCACTTGCTCTATTTCAAGGATTTCTGCTGTGTACAACATCCTTTCTATACTGTACATTTACATTTTGATGTCTTTTCCACTTTTTCTCTCACAATTCTCTTGTATTCATTATTATTAGCTCTGGATTACTACTGGTTACTTGACATGTGCTATAATTGGCCTTTTGGTCTAGTTATGGGGCTTCCCAACATGTACAAACAACTTTGTACTGTCTTCTGTGAACTTGAGAAGCTATATACACTTGTTTCTCTATGTTTTGCAGTTTAATGCTACTTTTCAGTGCATTCTAGTGATTTCAAACACTGGTTTAATGTGCACTTGCTCTATTTCAAGGATGTCTGCTGTGCACTACATCCTTCCTATACTATACACTTACATTTTGATGTATTTTCTACTTTTTCACTCACAATTCTATTAAATTCATTATTATTTGCACTGAATTACTTGTGGTTCCTTGCAGTGTCATAGAATGGGCTTTCTACTCTACTTATGGGACTTCCCCACATGTGTAAACAACGTTGGACACTCTTCTCTGAACTAGAGAAGTTATATACACTTGTCTCTCAACTGTTGCACAGTTTAAAGCTACTTTGTAGTGAATCTAGTGGTTTCTAAAGCTGCTTAAATGTGCTTTTTGCTCTATTCCAGGATTTCCCTCATTGTATGAAACACTTTCATTACTATATCGTAACATTGTGATGTATTTTCCCTGTATTCTCTAACTATTCTGTTCAATTGACTGCCATTTTGCCCTTAGTTCCTAGTCTTTCTTACAATGTCTTACAATTGGCTTTCTGCTGCAGTTACCGGACTTACCTGCATTGTACAAACAGCTTTCTACACTCTTCTCTGAAGTGGAGAAGCAATAAACACTTGTCTTCTAATTATGTTTTACAGTTTAATGGTACTTGTCAGTGAATTCTAGTGGTTTCAAACACTGGTTTAATGTGCACTTGCTCTATTTCAATGATTTCTGCTGTGTACTACATCCTTCCTATACTATACACTTACATTGTGATGTCTTTTCCACTTTTTCTCTCACAATTCTGTTGTATTCATTATTATTAGCTCTGGATTACTACTGGTTACTTGAAATGTGCTATAATTGGCCTTTTGGTCTAGTTATGGGGCTTCCCAACATGTACAAACAACTTTGTACTGTCTTCTGTGAACTTGAGAAGCTATATACACTTGGTTCTCTATTGTTTTACAGTTTAATGGTACTTTTCAGTGAATCCTAGTGGTTTCAAACACTGGTTTAATGTGCACTTGCTGTATTTCAAGTATTTCTGCTGTGTACAACATCCTTTCTATACTATAAACTTACATTTTGATGTCTTTTCCACTAATTCTCTCACAATTCTGTCATATTCATTATTATTTTCTCTAAATTACTACTGGTTTCTTGCAGTGTCTTATAATTGGCCTTCTGCTCTACTTATGAGACTTCACCACATGTACAAACAACATTATACACTCTTCTCTGAACTTGAGAAGCTATATACACTTGTCTCTCAACTGTTTTACAGTTTAATGCTACTTTGCAGTGAATTTTAGTGGTTTCTAAAGCTGCCTAAATGTGCTATTTGCTCTATTCTAGGATTTCCCGCATTGTTTGAAACACTTTCATTACTATATCCAAACTTTGTGATGTATTTTCTCTTTATTCTCTAACTATTCTGTTCAATTTACTGCTATTTTGCCTTTAGTTCCTAGTCTTCTTACATTTTCTTACAATTGGCTTTCTGCTGCAGTTACCGGACTTACCTACATTCTACAAACACCTTTCTACAGTGCTCTCTGAAGTGGAGAAGCAATATACACCTGTCTCCCAAGTATGATTTATAGTTTAATGCAACTTTTCAGTGAATTCTAGTGGTTTCAAAGACCTGTTTAATGTGCACTTGCTCTATTTAAAGAGTTTTCTGCAGTGTACAAAGACATTCCTATACTACAGACGTATATTTTGTTGTCTTTTCCACTTGTATTCTCACATTTCTGTTCTATTTACTATTATTTGGTCTGAATTACTAGTGGTTCCTTGCAGTGTCTTATAATTTGTCTACTGCTCTAATTATGGGACTTCCCGACATGTACAAACAACTTTGTACACTCTTCTATGAACTTTAGAAGCTATATACACTTTTCTCTCAACTGTTGTACAGTTGAATGCTACTTTGCAATGAATTCTATTGGTTTCAAAGACTCGTTTAGTGTGCACTTGCTCTATTTCAAGGATTTCTGCAGTGTGCAACATCCTTTCTAGACTATAGACTTACCTTTTGATGTTTTTTCCACCTGCTCTCTCACAATTTTGTTATATTCATTATACATTAATAAGTATTCTAAGAAAGTTACTGAAGGCTTCTCATAATCCCTCTGTGTATGCAAATAAGGCAAAGAGGATACTTTAAAAATCCTATCTAATAAAAGAGTAATATGCAAATTACCCATCACTCCGCTACACAAGCCACGCCCACAAAGCCACACCCACCAGCCAATCAGAGCAAGTATGCAAATTAACCCAACAAAGATGGCAGTTAATTTGCATACGTGGAGGAAGAGAGAGGGAAAGTGTAAAGCATGGCGGCTGCGGCTGCTGGAGGAAAAGCACTGACAGTGCGTGCTGGGCGGGGTGAGGTGCGCAGTGGTGGTCATGGAGGCAGCGGCGGGAGGTGGCGGTGGGAGGCAGCGGGTCAGGTGGGTGGGGCGAGGTGCGCAGCGGCGGCTCGCGCAGCCGTGGAGGCAGCGGCGGCTCGCGCGGCCGTGGAGGCAGCAGCGGCGGGAGGCAGTGGGGGCAGCAGGCGCAGTGGGTCACCCTGTGGTGGTAGCAGCGTGTGCTGCTTCGGATGCCACGGTGGCCGTGGGCTGCGTTGGGTGGGTGGGACGGGCGGGGGGTATTTTGCCTGCCCCACCTGCCGCAGTGGGAGAGGTGGTGGGGCGGGACAGGTGGCCATGGCGGGAGGGAAGCCCACCGGAAGTCTTGCAGGAATATTCCTGCAACGGGTCGCTAGTATAATTATCATACCTAATAAAATGGTAATATGCTAATTACCATCACTCCGCTATGATTGGGCCGGCTGGAGGCACGGGGGCGGGACTCAGGGTGGCCAATTGGCTGGCGGTAGGAGCAGGGGTCGGGGACTCGCGAGTCCCCGACCCCCGCTCCTCCCGCTGGCTCAAACGTCCAGCGCTGCTTAGGCCGGTGCTGCGGAAGACGCTGGTGGTGGAACTCGGGGTGGCTGATTGCGTGGCTGCTGGCACCAGTTTTCCGCCAGCAGCAGTTTTCCTCTGGCCACCCGCCCGATCGCAGCACCTCCCGATCAGAGTTCCTCTCGAGGTGGCTGATCGTGCTGGCGGGAGGCGCTCTGATCGGCGGGTGGCCAGAGGAAAACTGCTGCTGGCGGAAAACTGGTGCCGGTAGCCAAGTGAAGGAAAAGTCTATTGCACGAAACTTCGTGCAACGGGCTCCTAGTAATTTTAATAAAAAGGAGAAATTTTAAAATTTTGAATTCTCTTTCACTAATATTTACAGTGTAAACTAAGATTGTTGTTAAAATATTAAATCTGAAAGTAAATTAGTAGTCAATCTTACTGTAAAAGTGCTTGTAATATAGCTAGCTACTTGGCTGTCGGCTTGACCTTCAAACTGCAGCCATACAGGTTGTATGTTGTAAAAAGAAAGACAAAGATTCTTAAATGATACCCTTAGCCTGAAAATTATTCTGGAAGGAAATAAAGAGGTTTCCTTCAAATGCGGTAAGGATTGTAATTGAAAGCCTGTATATTTGGCCTCTTAAACTGAAGTAAATAATTTGTGTTTTTTCCTCTTTGATAAGTTTTATGTAAAATTAAAGATTAATAGCAGAAACTTAATGTCATTTATTGTCCACAATCTAGGACAAGTGAAGTTAAAAAATAAGCTTTATTTCAGATTAATTTAAATTGGCTAATTGAAATAAGTGAATATTCAAGAAAAATTCATTGTACTGGACAAAAAGCTGTTCCTAAAGTATTAACTAAAATTTCTATTGGTAGTTCATCTCATGGTAAAATTTCATAACATGCAATGAACCTAAAGCAGTCATATTTTTGTGCAAAAATTAAAATTTAAAGTTATCTAGACTGCATTATAAAAACTTTTGAAAAGCCTCCTAATAACTAAATCAAAAAAGGGGGGATAGTGGAAAAATATCCTGTAAGTAAATTATATCTAGAAAAAATTTTTACTTTGAAAATTCATTTTCATTTGTAATGCTAACAGCAAAACACCCATGAAAAACACACTTCGTGTCAAAATAAGCCAAAGGAAAATCGTTTGGACAAAAATCAAAAGGATCCCAAGTCTAATTTATAGAAAAGATTTCTTTACTAACCTTTGGTCGAGAATATTTTTATATTTCCAGAAAAGCCCATATGGATTCCTACAACACCGAATCACAGAGAGGACCTGATAAGACTGTTCCAGCCAGAGAATAAGCAGTGGCCCACAAGAACAGAGGTGAAACAGTCCATAAATAAAGATAGTGAAGATGCCTTGCCATGTTAGCAGTCAGCACCTATGCATTGCTGCAGGTTGCCCAGGACCAAGGGCAAGGAAGGTCAGTGTGCATGCTTCCAGACCATGGGTGCACACCCTTCTGCATAGAAGTCAATGTTTGATGTTTTGTGTTCTACCAGGACCTCTGACTTGGGGGGCTTGCCTTATTTTTAACACAGGGAATGGTATTAACTGCCACATTAAAAGAAATGCCATACCTCAGGCATTAACCATTTTTACAGATGTATCCAGTTCTGGAAAGGCTGGATCTACACTGCAGCAGGGGAGCAAAGGTCCTTCAAACTCTTTATATTTCAGTAGAAATACAAGCTCTTATTTATGCCTTAACAGATTTTGCTATGGAGCCCATTAACCTATAGTAATAGTGCTTATGTGGTAAGTATGGCCAAAATTATTGAAACAGCTACATAGGGTGCACTAATTCAGAGGAACTTTTCATTTAATTTTCAGCCTTTAAAATGTTATTAGAGAATGACAATTTCTATGTTTTATTGGAAACAATGTCCTCAGTGTGTTATCCACCTCTCTGTGCCTACTTTAGGGGTAAATCCCCCGAGGACTTAAACCTAATCTGACAAAATGAATGTCACTCAATAGTGGAAAGAGCCAATCGTACTCTTACAATCATTTACTAAAACAAAAAGGGGGGGGGATGGATGTTATGTGTCACCTCAAAACAAACTCAGTCATGCTTTTTATACTTTAAATTTTTGAATTGTGATGCAGAGGATTGTACAGCAGGTAAAGGCATCAGGCCTCCTGTACAATAGCCTACACTGAGTTAGCTAGGTGGAAGGAAGCACAAACCAGACAAGAGTTTTATCAGATTCAGTAATAATGTGGGAAAGAGGTTGTGTTTTATATCTTTCCAGAAGGAGCAATGCAGCCAATTAGGGTGCCAGAACGTTACGTCCATCACAACAATGGACCCAGAGAAGCTTCTGTGTCCCTTCACTCAAAAGGACTGAGAGTTGCCCAATGACAGCAAGGCAGAAGAAGAAAACTGAAAGCTACGCAAGGGACTGAGGTGCCAATATGGAGTCATCTGAAGAAGTTAACGACTGAAGTGCAGCAGATTGTGAAAAAGCAAGAAGCTGAAGCTAATTCTTCAACCATGTACCTGCTCATGCTAGCATCTGTTAGCTGCCAGTCTTCTGCAAAGTCTTGCGCAGCCAAGTCCAAAGACTCTGAGTAAATATACACCAGCAGCAAAAGAGACTTTCTTTCATTTAGTAGCTAAAAATGTTAACATGTCCATTGTTTTGATTTCCCTCTTATTGTTGTTTTGCTTTGGCATTGTTTTGTTATTATTTAACTAGTGGCCCATTGTAGGAAGATTCCTGCAATAGGGCTTCCTGCTGCACTCTCCCCCGCCCTGCCTGCTTTCCTTCCTTCTCCCCCGCCCCGCCTGCTTCCCTTCCTTCTCCCTGCCACCCCGCTTGCTTGCTTCTCTGCAGCTTTGCTTTCTTCTGCAGCGCTTGGCTTCTTTCTACACTGTCTTGATATGCAAATTAACCACCATATTTGTTGGGTTAATTTGCATACTTGCCCTGATTGGCTGGTGGGCGTGGCTTGGGCGTAGCGAAGGTACAGTCAATTTGCATATTATTTTTTATTAGGTAGGATAGCTAGAGTTTTGCTCTTGATGTTCAAGTTTTGAAAATGATAACATGTATGTAGTTTAGTTTTTGCATTGGCATTGTCTGCAATTGTTTTAATATTAGAGCTTTATTCTTAATGTTTAAATTTTACTTTTATTATAGTAGCTTAAAAACAAAAAAAAAAGGGTGAGATGTAGAGGGCTGCCTGGGAAGGCACATGGGCATTTCTTTAAATTGTTGTCAGCTGAGCCCGAGATGACTGGCAGAGCCACATCTTGGATACACATTTCCCCAAGATGGTGGCAAGTGTTGTCAGCTTGGCCTTCATATCAGCCCCCTACCTATATCAGGTGTCAGCATGGGCGGGTCTAGATATGTAAATCCTATCAAGCACTAGGAATGCTAGGGCCTACTGAAGAATGCAAATAAGCTCCTTTGATCCTAAGTTTTGGTGATACTTCCTGGTATTGGTGGTATAAAATAAATGTGCTGCGTGGGCTGAGTCGTCGCTGCCTCTCCATCAGAGAGAATGGCATCCCACCTGGCTCCCAGCTTGCTTCTATTTCTGCATCTTGCTCTCTTTCTTTTATTTCTTAATCCCCAGCTCCTCCACTCAGCAACCGGACCCAATCCTTTTCCGTGCTGGATGCGGAAAAGAGAAACACCTCCACACCCACAGTCCATTTTGCCTGGGTCTAAGGCCATTCCAGGGTGAGATGCCCCCATGTTGGGGACAGTGCGGAGTCCTGAGGCAGATGGACCCCCATGGCTTTCTTGAAAGAGGGCTGGTGGCCCCCTGCTTGCTGCCCTCTTGTTGGGATAGGAGACAGCCTATGAGAAGATGGTGATCTGGGGCTGTGGATTTTAGGCCTTTAACCCAATTTCCATCGATTTGGGAAGTCCAGCCTCCACCTGAGGGGCCAAGAAGCCCGGGGAGTGAGGCTCATTGCTCCGGCAAACAAGGAGCAGTGTCTCCAAAACAAGGGGGAGGGCCCAGGTGGCCAACTGGATGTTGTTCAGGGGTGCCAGGGCCTGGGAAATACCCAGAAGTGTCCTGTGATCCCTGGGTGGTCAAGCTGGGGGGTAAGGTCCGGTGGGCGGCCAGACCTCTTTATGTCATCAGGGGAGGGGCAAGGTCCCAGCTAGGGCTGGGGCAGGGGCAGGGGCTGGGGCAGGGGGCAAGGGGCAATGGGCAAGGGGCAGGGGACAGGGGGTAGGGGCAGGGGGATGGGGGCTGGAGTTGGGGCAGGGTTAGAGGCAGGGGCTGGGGGCTGGTGGAGGAGCTGGGGGAGGGGCTGGGGCAAGGTCATGGGGAGGGGCAGGGGGCTGTAGGAGGGGGTAGGGGAGGGGCAGGGGCAAGGGCAGGGGCAGAGGGAGGAGCAAGGACAGGGGCAGGAGGAGGGGCAAGGGCAGGGGCAAGGGTAGGGGCAGGGGAAGGGGCAAGGAGAGAAAGAGGGGAAGGGGCAGGTGAGGGGCAGGGGCAGGGTGAGGGGAGAGAAGAGCAGGGGAGAGGGGCTGGGGCTGGGGTTGAGGCTGGGGCTGGGGCTAGGGCGGGGGAGGGGCTGGGGGCTGGAGGAGGGGCTGGGGGAGGGGCAGGGGCAAGGGCAGCAGGTGGGGCAGGAGGAGAGGCAAGGGCAGGGGCAGGGATGGGGCAGGGGTAAGGACAAGGGAAGGGTGGGGGAGGGGGAGGAGAGGGGGAGGGGGAGGAGTAAGGGTAGGGGGAGAGGCTGGGGCTGGGGCTAGGCCTAGGGCTAGGGCTAGGGCTTGGACTAAGGCTTGGGCTAGGTCTTGGGCTCAAGGCTGGGGAACACAGTGGCCGTTGCAGGAGACTCTCTCGCCTCCATGGCAGTGCCAAGTATGTCTGACTGCCATCCATTGGACATTCTCTGGGAACTCCAGGACTGCGAGAGGGCATAGGCTGAGCTGAGCGACTACCCCCACACACCTCCAGCCCACAAATTTCATGCACTGGGCCTCTAGTTTAATTATAATGTTCCTCGGTGTCAGTCTTTGGGGTTCATTTTGATTAGGACTCTGTGAGCTTCTTGGATTTGTGTGAGTTTTTTCTTCCCTATATCAGGGAAGTTTTCTATCATTATTTCTTCAAACAGGTTTTCTATTTCTTGCTCACTTTCCTCTCCTTCTGTCACCCCTATCATGTGGAAGTTGTTTTGTTTCATGTTGTCCCAATGTTCCCTTAGGCTCTCCTCATGTTTTTTAAGTTGTTTTTTTTTTTTGTGTGTGTGTGTGTTTTTTTATGGATTCTGCTGTGCATGGGAATTTTTTTCTACCTTGTCTTCTAGCTCACAGATGTGGTCTTCTGCTTCTTCTAGTCTACTCTTAATGCTTTCTTTATAGCAGCGATGTCATTTTTCTTTTCTTTCTTTCTTTTTTAAATATTTTTTATTGATTTTTTACAGAGAGGAAGGGAGAGGGATAGAGAGTTAGAAACATCGATGAGAGAGAAACATCAACCAGCTGCCTCCTGCACACCCCCTACTGAGGATGTGTCCGCAACCAAGGTACATGCCCTTGACTGGAATCGAACCTGGGACTTTTCAGTCTGCAGGTCGATGCTCTATCCACTGAGTCAAACCGATTTCAGCTCATTTTTCATTTCTTCTTGGTTTTTCTTCATTTCCTTATGGTTCTTACACATATAGTTGAATTTGTCTTCCATTCTTTTCAGCGACCTTATGACCATTTCTCTGAATTCTTTTCTGACATATTGCCTGCTTCCATTTCAATTACTTCCTTTTGTGGTGATGCCTCCTTTTCTTTCACATGCGGGCTCTTTCTTTGACTCCCTATGATCTCTCTTCTCCGGGTATCTGGTTATGTAGCTCTCTCTCTCTGCTTTTCCTAGGCAAAATCTGACCTCCCAAGAGTACACTTTGCATATTGCCTTTTACATATATAGATAGTAATCAGGGTATAATATAAAAATTATAGTAACTTTTTATAGTAGGTGACAACTAAGTTTCCTTGTATAGCCACGTGGGGAGGGGGAAAGGGTCCCACCAACTTCTTGTATCCGTGGTTTATAAAGGCTGTAGTTCCTGTGTCCTGATATCCCCTCTGATTGGTCAATATTCCCTTTAGAATTGGTTACTATAGTGACTCCTGAGGCCCTCCTCCCTCATTGTGCTCTTATTCCTTCTGGGCTTTCTTACTTCTTCTTTATTTTGTAAATATAGACCTTTTTTGGCTATTCCTAGTTACATTGTCCTATGGAAATATACCTGTTGCTGCTCCCTTGTCTTATGGAAATGTTTCTGCACCTGGCTTCCTTGTGTTATGGAAATGTACCTTCTCCCTGCTATAGCCCTGGTTGTGTTTGTTTGTTTTTTCACATGGACCCCAATTCTAAAAATTCCCTAAACCTGCCAACATTCCCCTAAAATTCCTGTTTCAACTGCCTTTGGGGATAGGGTGTGCCACATCTTTCTGGCTGCTTCCTGCTGGCAAAGGGATCATAGATTGGGGCAGCAGTCAGGGTCCTATTGGAAGTGGGTGGCATAAGGGTCCATGGAAGATGGATGTAGCGACCATCATTTGCTGTTCCATGCGGAGGATCAGGAGTAGTTTAAGGGCTTCTGAATGGAAGCATATGAAACATACCAAAGATTAAACAGGCAATGGTTTAAGGTAATTTATTTTAAAAAAAACAGTAAAAACCAAAGTCTGCTAAAGGGAGTTAGCTAATACATCTTTAATTGGTGCCCAGACTTCTGGGTCAAGAAGCTATGAGGCATTTTTTAGCTAAGCTGTTTGCAGCAAGGAGTGTTATTCATGGCACAGGATTTGCCCTGCTGAATCATGGGCTTCTCTGTGAATAAAAATCTTGGTGGATTGAGAAGTGATTCTGGCATGGTTGGTGGTAGTGGCAGTATAAGTTGTTCTATAGACTAATATTTAACACATTTTACTCTAAAAGAGATGTGGGAGATATATATCTAATTGAGATTATTCAACCCTGAATTGGGCTGCTTATAATATACTTAATAGTTAGGGATTTGGGGAGCCAGTGTGGCTGAAAAATTTGCTACATTAGGTGTTGTATTGCGAATCAGCGAGCTGCACAAGACACCTTAATGAGCCAGTTAGTTAGGAGTCATCTTTATTGTGTGCAGGTTCAGAGCTGATTACCTCTATCAAATTCTGAACAAACATAGGAGGGAGAATTTACTTTGTATATTGTTCTAGTTCTTTGTATAAGTTATTTTTGTATATAGCTTATAACCTTGAGTACATATCATATCTAGCAAACACCTGTCATATCTATACAGACAACTTGTAACCTTGAGTATCTTATCATATCTATACAGACAACTGTGACCTTGAGTATCATGTAATATCTATACAGGCACCTGGCATCAATATCAGCAAATCAGTAAGATGTCCAGCTTGCAAGGGCAGACAATGAAGTTTATCTTTTCTATTCAAGCAAAAAACAAAGTTATTTTACAGTCTAAAAATAACAGAGTTGACCTACAGAATAACAAACTAAGAATAACAGAGTAGTTCAAAGACAGCTTTAAACAGTAGTTTTTTCCAAAAAAGGGATCACTATGCTTCATAGAGATACAAAAAAGGGAGCTATATTTGGGAGCATCTCATGGGGTCCCAGCAAGGTCAGAGGTCTCCTCCAGGTACCAGCCTAGGGTTTAGATGACACTTATAAAAATAGAGAATAAGAATTATTTAAAAAATGAAAACATTGTTTATCTAGAAATACCAGAGTGTGTTATTATCTGCCACTATTGACATCCCAGGATCCCTTTGAAGGAGAAGTTTCAGGTCCTTCAGAGGCTCAATGAGTAGATATTTGGTGATCTAGTTGATGGCAATACAGCTTTGTCTGATGGGGAAAATAAGACATTTGGGGGGCTAGAAATATGAATCTGTGCCAGTAACCTAATGTACATTCTTGATAGCCTATAATTAAGTCACTGCCCCTTTCTCCACAATCTGGTCTGGCAAGACTTGTCTTCCTAATTACTCCCAATTTACCAAGGGGTCATAAACAAAGAATGTAACAGCTTAGCTACAGCTGACACCACCCAGACCAGGCATTTAGATACACTCTAACTTCCCCTTCTAACTGACTCAGGAGGGGCTATGGAAGCCCACCACAAAAGCCTGGTAGTTAGGAAACGATAGAAAATAAAGAAACCGAAGGGTCTAAAGAGAAAGCTTCCTCCATATTGGCTTACTCAGGATTTGGAGAACTGACCCCCCGAGTCACTGTACTAGTACATGTGAAACATCTGAAAATAAATGGGGTTATCCTGGACATCCAAGTGCTCCTGTGTATTTTTTGGTCATCTGGTAAATTCTGTAACATGTCCTCCTCCTGTGCTGGTGTTCAAGGCTTACTGGAGACAGATGGATCTAGGAGTCATTGTTGCCGACCTGTTGGGAGACTTAAAGATGGTGCCTGTTAAAGGGCTTTTTGCCTAGTTTAAAGGCCTGCCCAAATAAATGAGTGTTATTCCAAAAAGCTCTGGGGCAGTGTTGTCCATGTTAGCTGATGGCTTTGATTATTGGGATCTTTGAAAGGCAAAAAGGGTCTGTGAGTTAGGAGACAGGAGTAGAAAAGGCATCCTTGGTATTTAGTACTATAAACCACTTTGTGTTTTCCAGAATTTGGGCAAGTAAATCATAAGGGTTAGGGACAATTGGCTGGATAGGAATCACTGCCTTATTTACTAGTTATAATTCCTGAACTAGTCCTCCCCCTCTATTAGGCTCTTGTACTCCTAAGATGGGGGTATAGTAAGGATTATGACAAGGTTTCAATAAACCTTGGGCTTCTATAACAGATGACTTATTAGGATATTGAGTCCTTCTAGAGCCTGAGTTAAGAGGACATTGTTTCTGATGTGAATATGAGGCTTTTCAGGAAGGCAACGGGAAAGGGACAGCTTACCCCAGCTATGACCTAAAGGCTGAGAAAAATATCTTTCTTGGCTTCCCAGACATACCTATAACAGCTACAGCCTCTGAAGATGATTTATCAGGGCTTGGGAGGAGTACAGAGAAAGTGGCTTCATCATTTTGGAGGAAATTAATTTCCTTGCCCTCTACTATCAGGATTACCTGGGGCTCCTGGGGTAAATTACAAAAAGGGAGCTATAAGTGGGAGCAGCTTCTAAGGCAGTCCTCTGAGGAGCTGGGTTGGGATACCCCGGGCCTTGTAAATCCTATTGGGCAAGCTAGGTTGCCATAGGTACCTTGCTCTTCCATTTCCTGGGAGATTTACTATGTCCTCATCCATGCCTTCCACTTCTGCCCCACTCCTCTACCCAAAGTTTTCTTGTGACTGCCTGTGCCAGCTAATGGTCTTTCCTTATATGGAACATAAGCTGTTCTTGTAAGACCCTCCTTCAATTATTATTTGTAATATTCTTTCATTGAATACTATTGCATGCCATGTTGATCTGAGCCAGTGCTTGTTGCTCACCTCTGTGGTCCTTCATTAATACTCTGGAGATTCAGGTTTTATATACTTGTACAATACATGGCACAAAGATAACCCTGTGTATTGCGTTGTGTTTTTTTCTTCACATGATGAACATGCAAGATGATCTCAGTTAAGGCTTGGCACTTCTTAGTGACAACTGGGGGAAGTTATGACATAAGTGCTGTGTTGAGTCTGCACATGACCAACAGTGTTTGGCTGCAGGAGCCCCTGGCCACAGCTCATTTGTACATCTTTTTTCCCATACTTGATTATTTGCTGACTTGTCGTTTAACTTGTCTGTTGGCTACCTTCTCCTTTGGGGCCTTTTTATATCACCTGTCCCTCTGCACTGCTCTCTCTGCAATATTCTATAACATTGTTATGAGGTGCACATACACGTGTAAAGAGTCCTCAAACACCAGAGACTCTTTTATTGTTTTTACATAGAATAAGACATAACCAACCTTCTGAACAGCTTGCTGGTTTTACCAACAGAGAAACTGCTGGACACACTTAGCAGAAGAATGAGCTTTACACCCTGATTTTCTTCCGTGTGGTACTTGCCATATCTGGGTCATATTTCTGGTGATGTCTTTTCCATTTTTTTATCTTCAGATGCCCAGAATTTGAGAGCAACCTCTTATTACTATTTCCTGCAGATGTCTTATTTTTGGACAACTGCATAGAACCAATGTATTATGTGGAATACACTTTTGTATTAGAACTTCCCTCACACCACAGTCAACATTCATTTCCTTTCCATTCTCTGTTATTATGCTGTTATCATAAAATGGAAGATATGGTGGAACCTCTTGAATAGAGTGTATCTGTAGAAGAAGAGTCACAGGTCAGGGCTTCTAAGACAGCTCCACAAACACAGCAGTCCCTTCTGTGTACTTGATGTTTCTCAGTGTTAAAAGATATTCTCCATCTGACTAAGTTATTCTTTTTGCAGAAAGACTTCTTCAGTGATGCATGTGTGAGAGACATCTCTATGAGTGCAAATCCTCACCAGCAACAGTGGGATGCTAGTGAAGAGGAACCCTGGGGGAAAAGATGTGGACAGGGCTTCATTTGAGTTCAAGATCATCTTATATTTATCTTGAGTGTCTTCAACTGGTAGGGAGGTGGGGGAAGATTTCCCAGGCACCTCATATCATGTTCAGCACCAGGCAACTTTTAACAATGAGGATCCACACGATGGCAATGAGATTTCACAGGAATTTATTGGTTGAAATTGTTTGCACCAGAGTGGGAAATGTGAAAATGGTGCCAGGCACAAAGACAAAGTTGTTTAACATCAGAGTGTCTGCTCTAGAGAAGTGAATTATGAGTGTAACAAAAGTGGGAAATCTTTTAGACAAATCTTTAACCTCAGTGAGAATTCATACTGGAGAAATGCCCTATGCGTGGACTGATTGTGGGAATTTCTTTAGTGAAATCACTGCACTCATTAAACACCAGATAATTCAACTGGAGAAGAGCCATATGAGTATAGTGATGTAGGGAAGGCCTCTTCTGAACATTATCCAGAAATGATCAAAGGGCCATGGGTTGTGATATATTTGTGTACAGACATTCTTGAAACCTCCATAGCTACTTCCTCTGGCTGAAGTCATTGACCAAAAAAATCATCTAACAGTTTACTGGATTCCCCTGGCCCATTTAGGGTGTTCACCTCAATGTTTCCTCAACAGGCAAGACCTCAAAGCTAGAGGGAGGAGTACCCTGTAATCAGTTTCAGATGTGTGTTTTGGAACCAGTCTGCATTCCTGTTGATTGTTACATGTCAATTATAAATCTACCTTAATAAAGCCTTAAAAAGTACTTCCAAATAAAAACGTAGATAATCCCCTCTTGTTAGTAAATTAAAATGATGACCTGATACGGGTTCTACCATCTCTCTCCTAATTTCTTTGGATGATCAGCCTTGCTGCATTCCTGTTGATTCTGATGGCAATAGTCTTCACTTCCTTCCACTATTTTCTGCCCCCGAGCAAGGCTGATCATCCAAAGAAATTAGGAGAGAGATGGTAGAACCCGTATCAGGTCACCATTTTAATTTACTAACAAGAGGGGATTATCTATGTTTTTATTTGGAAGTACTTTTTAAGGCTTTATTAAGGTAGATTTATAATTGACATGTAACAAAATCAATTCTTCTAATGTGTATTATTTGTTGAGCTTGGACATAAAGATAAAGCTGTAAAACAGTCTCATGTAAAATAAGCTTATCTCTCACCCACGTACAAGTTAGGGTAGCAGTTGGTTTACAGATGTGAGTATGCAACACACTGAGTTTATTCTCTTTTTTAAAAAATAAATACTTTATATATTTTTAAGTTTTTAAAATATTTTATTGACTTTTTAGGAAGAGAGGAAGGGAGAGAGAGAGAAATGGTGATATGAGAAAGAAACATTGAACTGCTACCTCATGCACGCCCCCTCCAAAGCATCCAGGCAGGCATATGGCCTGACCTAGAAAGAAACCATTGACCTTTCAGAGCAGGGGATGATGCTCAACCAACTGAGGCACACTGGCCAGAGAAGAGTTTATGCTTGTATTTTTATTTTTAATTATTGAATTAATATCCATACAACAATTCTAAACCTTCTTTTGCCACACCCTATATTTATCTCCTGCTCTTTCATAATCTCTCTTTCTGCCCTCACCTGCCCTAAATGCAGTTATTGATTTCCCTTCTTTTACAAGATTAGTATATATATATATATATATATATATATATATATATATATATATATATGGCCTTGTGCACAAAATTCGAGCACGAGAGGGGGTCTCTCAGCCTGGCCTGCACCCTCTCCATCCTGGTCCGCTTGGGGGATGTCCTACTGCCAGTTTAGTACAGCTGGCTCCTAACCGCTTGCCTGCCTGTTGGCCTGATCGCCCCCTAACTGCTCCCCTGCCAGCCTGTGGGCCCTCAACTGCCCTCCCCTGCTGGCCTGATGGCCCCCAACTGCCTTCCCCTACTGGCCTGATGGCCCCCAACTGCCCTCCCCTGCTGTCCTGATTGCCTCTAACCACCTCTGCCTCAGCTCCCACCACTGTGGCTTTGTCCAGAAGGAAGCCTGGAAGTGCAGTGTGGCAATGGAGGGAGGTCTGACATAAGAATGGTGTTCAGATTGTACCAGGAACCTGCTCCTGTCTAACAGTGTAGGTTCCAATGGCCATACCTCATTTATACATTTCCTTTTCCATACTTGACACTTTGCTGACTCGTCATTTTATCGGTGACTTCCTAGCTTTGGCTATCTTCGCCTTTGTGTCCTTTTTACATCACCTATTCCTCTGCATATCTCTGAAGTATACTACCACATGGACCTATGCAAGTGTTATGAGGAGCACACACATGCTTAAATACCTCTCAAACACCAGGTACTTGTGTATTGAATTTTACTTGAAATGAGATGTAACCAACCTTTTGCACAGCTTGCCCATGTCACCAGCAGAAAATATCTACTGAATGCTATTAGCAGCACAATGAGCTGGACATTACGCTTCTCTTCCATGTGGTGCTTGCCATATTTTTGCTCTATTTCTATTGAAGTCTGCCTTGTTTTGTGATCTTCAGTGGTCAAGAACTTCACAGTGGCCTCTTATTAATCCATCTTTCAGGTCTTTCATTTTTAGCCAATTGCATGAAATCAATGTAGTATGTGCAAAAACACTTTTATAATGGACTTCCCCGTCACCAGAGTAAACATTCATTTCCTCATCATTTCTCTGTTTTTAGGTTGTTGGCATAAAATGGATGATGTGCAAGCCTATTCTGAGCACAGTGTATATATAGGAGATTCTCAGGTCAGGGCTTCCAAGACAGCTCCAGTCACCTAGGGGACCCATCTGCATAAGCCATGTTTCTCAGTGTTAAAAGATATTTTGCACCTGACTGAGTTACAAGTGGTATACTCTGAGAAGAATGTGTTCTTAAGTGATGCATGTGTGAGAGACTTGTTTCAGTGCAATCCCTTAACTGCAACAGAAGGATGCCAGTGGTGAGAAGCCCTGGAATGAAGATATGAAGAGTGAATCACTTGTGACCAGCTGTTGCTTCTACTTATCCAGGGTGTCTGCAGCTAGTAAGGAAGTTGGGGAAGACTCCCCAGCCATCTCAGGGCTTCTCCAGTACCAGGCCACTCTTAATACTGAGGATCCACACAGTAACAATGAGATTTCACAGGAATTTCTCAGTGGAAAAAGACATCACCAGTGGTTTGAATGTGAAACAGCTGCCAGCCAGAAACAGAAAGTTGTTTATCAGAAAGGTCTCTGCTCTGGAGATATGATTTATGAGTATAATAAATGTGGGAAAGTGTTTAGACAAATCTTTAACCACCTTCAACATGGGAGAGTTCACAATGGAGATGCATGTACACTATGAGTGTACTGATTGTGGGAAGGTCTTCAGTGAAAGCACTGCTTTCATTAAACATAATAGAGTTCACATTAGAGAAATGTGGTATGAGTGTGGTGACTGTGGAATGTCCTTCAGTCCCAGGTTTGACTTCATTAGACACCACAGAGTTCACACTGGAGAAAATCCATATGAGTGTAGTGATTGTGGGAAGTCCTTCAGATACATGTCTAACCTCATTAAACACCAGTGAGTTCACACTGGAGAAAAGCCCTGTGAGTATACAGAATGTGGAAAATCCTTCAGTGAAAGCAGAACTGTTATTAAACACCAGAGAGTTCACACTGGAGAAAAACGTTATGAGTGTAGTGAATGTGCGAATTCTTTTAGGCAAAAGAGTCACCTTCTTATACACAAAAGAGTTCACACAGGAGAAAATCCATATGAGGGGAATGACTATAGAACAAGCATGTCAAACTCAAAGGCTAACATGGGCCAAATAAAAAAGGTTTAAGTGTATGTGGGCCGCAAAAAAACAAAAGCTTCAATTTTCATAGAAACGTAGGTTTATTTCTATAGCGACATGCTGAATACAAAGGGCTGAAATAAATGAGTAATTGTTAACATAAAATAATAGAACATTTTAATAAAAATTTAATATTTTTTCTTGAACATTAACTTACCAGACACTGAATAACTGCACAAATTAATAAGTGTAGTGCAAATAAACTTATGTTTTTCTTGTTCTCTGAAAGCAAAATATTTCCTGTTGTGCATACCAAACAAGTCATTCTATGACTAATGGCATGGCAATTGGCTGCTAAAATATTCACTGCTAGTATTAATGGAGAGAAATGGTGTGCCTGCCCGTAAGGGAAATGAATGTAACACAATTATAGTCATCAGTCCTTAGCGAACATTGTAGTTTGTTATTAATAATTATATATAACAGGATATTGTAAAAATTAAGTTATGAACTTTTTATTAAAACATTTCTTATATACCGTTATATTGGCTGGACCACAAAAATATTCGTTGTGGGCTGCGAGTTTGACATGCTTGCTATAGAAAGTCATTCTGGCATATCTATGCACTCATTCAACATCAGAGAGTGCACACTGGGATAAAGCCTTCTGAATGTACTGATTGTAAGAAATCTTTTAGCCGAAAATATAACCTTACTAGACACCTGAGAGTTCACACTGGAGAAGAGCCTTAAATGTGCAGTGAATTTTATTTGTCTTACTGAGAATAACAACAATGAAGGAGAATCTGTGACACACATTTACCTTAATATAAAACCCTTTTATCAGGACATACACCCTGCTAGATTCCTCATAACTTTCAGGTACAAGTGAGACTTTAAGGAGGTGCTTGCACTTGTGATCCTGACCAGGCCATCGATGTCACTGTGAGTGCTGTGGCTGGAGTGATTTCACCTCCACCACCTGGCTCACCTGAACAGTGTGAATCAGTCACAAACCCTGCATGCTCACTTGTGCTTGAGAAAATTCTGAATATTCTGAACTCTTGGCAGCATCTTCATTCCTTTCTCTCTGACTAGAAAATGGGCCTGACCCAGGGTTTGCCCAGAACACCCATAGTCAGCTAAGAAGTGGTACCTCTTTCAGAGACATTGTGGTTCTCATATTATGCTATGATGATTGGCTTAGGTTCTATTTCACCAATGTGAATTGGCTTGATGTACATGGCTCTGGTTTATGATATTTTTGTAAAAGTGTTTTTCTTTTGTATCTTTAATTGTGTTTGCTCTATTCACTGCCTGTGATGATTTGAAAGCAGAGTTGTAATCTGTCAGCATGTAGATGTGAACAGATATTATTGGGGCCATCAAACTTTCTGTGCTTCTGAAGGAAGAACATGCTGGTAGAAAATCACACTTTGTCCAAAATGGGCTTATTTTTCATTGCTGCCCAAGGCCTTGAAAGAAAGGCTGCATGACTTTGTGGTTTTAATTTGGAGCCTGGTACCTTGTTTATGAGGTCAATGGTCACCCTGAAGGGAAGGCCTTTTACTGTGCCTCTGTGAACAATATGAATTACGTTCTCTGTTCACAGTATGTATTACATAAGTCTCAGCAATGATGAGGGGAACTCCTCCCCACATACTGCAAAGGAGCCATGTACCATGAAGTACAAAATTACATGGGTTGCTGGCATTTGTTGTAAGACTCTGAGGTTAAACTACTATTGAGACAGAAACTCTTTTCATAGTGATAGGAGAGACTGCAGTAAATTAGATGAAAAATGCCTCATCTGAATGTAAATCCAAAATGTTCCAGGGTGTGTGGCTTGTGTGATCTTTGTGAATAGACATTCTCAGGACCTCCATAACTATTTCCTGTGGCTGAAGTCATTGGCAGAGAAAATAATTTAATGGTTTTTGTGGGTTCCCGTGGCCTCTGTAGCATGTTCACCTCATTTCTCATTTTGTAAGAACTCAAAGCTAGAGGAAGGATAATCCTGTAATCAATCCTAGGATGTGTATTTTGTAACCGGTCAGCATTCCTGTGGATTCCTATGGCATAATCTTCACTGCTTGCCAATATTTGTTGCCACTGAGGTAATGATGTTCCTCCCAGGATATAAGAACTAACATGCAAGAAAGTGCATTAAAGCTGTGAAGCCATCACAGGTGAAATAATCTTATCTGTCACTATATACAAGGTGTGACAAAAGTAGGCTTTCAGTTGTGTGTACACAAAACACATCTCTTGTTCTTTTTAAAAAAATATTTTTTAAAATAGCCCTAACCGGTTTGGCTCAGTGGATAGAGTGTCCGCCTGCAGACTGAAAGGTCCCAAGTTCGATTCCGGTCAAGGGCATGTACCTTGGTTGCGGGCACATCCCCAGTAGGGGGTGTGCAGGAGGCAGCTGATCGATGTTTCTCTCTCATCGATGTTTCTAACTCTCTATCCCTTTCTCTTCCTCTCTGTAAAAAATCAATAAAATATGTTTTAAAATATTTTTAAAAATACCTTTATTTTATTTTACTTAGGAAGAGAGGAAGGAGATAAACATCCATAAGCTCCATCCCACACATTCCTTACTGGGAACCCAGGCAGGTCTGTGCACTGACCTGGAATTCACCAGGTACCATTTAGTTCACTGGATGACACCCACCCAACTGAGGCACAAGGTGAAAGCAGAGTTTATTCCTGTATTTTTATTTGTTAGTTATTATTCTCCATACCAACAACTCTAAACCTACATTTCCCACATTCTTCATTTTCCTCCTGTCATTTTATAATCTCTCTTTCTGACTTTCCCAGTCTTCCATGCAATCATTCATTTTCCATCCTTTACATTAGATTAGTTCATATTCTTCATAATTTAATAAGTGCTATAAGGTGTGTAGTTTTTAAGAAACACTGGTTTTCATAATGTTACACAGATACATTTTTAAAATATATTTTATTGGTTTTCATAGAGGAAGGGAGAGGAGAGAGAGAGAGAGAGAGAGAGAGAGAGAGAGAGAGAGAGGAGAGAAAGAGAGAGAGAGAGAGAAAGAGGGCGAGAGAGATAGAAACATCAATGATGAGAGAGAATCATTGATCAGTTGCCTCGTACATGCCCCCTACTGCGGATCAAGCCTTCAACCTGGGCATGTGCCCTTGACTGGAATTGGACCCAGGACCCTTCAGTCTGCAGGGCAACACTCTATCCACTGAGCCAAACCAGTCAGGGCTACATTTTGAGATTCAACACAAATGCTTATGTGAATATTGAATTTGTTTTATTGCTAAATAGTATTGCATTCTATGGATAACAACTTCATCCATTGATCTGCCTATTAAATTAGTTATTTCCAGGTTTGGGGTATCTACATATATATATAAAAGGCTAAGCAACCATTGCATCCAAAACAACTGAACAGACAACCGAACGACTTAGCAGCAAGCTGCATGGGGCGACCAGGCCAGCAGAGAGGTTAGTGAGGGGCTACCAAACGACCAAACAGCAGGCTGCGTGGGTCAACCAGGTCTGCAGGGGGAGGGGCAGTTGGGGGCAACCAGGCTGGCAAGGGGGGACAGTGAGGGGCGAGCAGGCCAGCAGGGGGGCAGTTAGGGGTGATCAGGCAGGCGGGCAGATGAGTAGTTAGGAGCCAGTAGTCCCAGATTGTGAGAGGGATGTTTGATTGCCAGTTTAGGCCCGATCTGAGGGGTCCTGGATTGGAGAGGGTGCAGGCTGGGTTGAGGGGACACACACACACACACACACCCCGTGCATGAATTTCATGCACCAGTCCTCTAGTCCTATATAATAAGAGAGGAATATGCTCATTATTTGTTACGCCCTGAGTCATAATAACCTACCGCGCATAATGACCGGATCACGGATCTGCAGGAGGGTGGGGGAGCAGAGGGAAACAGGAGGGGGCAGGGAAGCAAGCTATGAGGGGTGGAGAAAGGAGGGAGGAGGGGGGCAGGGGAGCTACAGGAGTGTGGCAGCGATCCACTGGCACATGGATTTGTGCACAGGGCTACTAGTTATAAATAAATCTGTTTGGAATATTTGCGTTCAGTTATCTTCATAGATATGTATTTTACTAATCAAACTGTTGCAGTGTAGGTGAATGTTTCACATTTTAACTTATGCAGAACTGTGTTTTAAAATTGTCATGCACTTTGCCTTCCCACACATGCCCAGCATATAAAAAAATTATCTTTTTTATTAAGATGTTGGCTCAGAAATTTTGCTTATTTTTAAAATAATTTATTTTAACCAATATGAGGACAGTTCACAATCTAAGATATATTTGAATTTCACTCATTCCTCAATAACTAAATGACTTCTTGCTGCATGAAGAAGTCATTTGAACACTGTAAGGAAAATTGTTTTTCTCAATTTTTAACCTATGTACAATTTAAATCCACGTGTACCATATATTTACAGGTTTTATATGCATTGTTAACATTCTCCACCACTCTTTTCTAAGTCTAAGCATTCAATAATACATAAAGTGATGTCTAGGTTTGCAATCTTTGTGAACTTCCTCATGTAAATACCCTCGTTGTGGTTAGTTTCAAACTGTCAAAATGATGGCACCGAACAAGGATATGATAAGATATTTCAGTAGCAAATCATTATATTTCCAACATATTAATAAGGTAGCAATCAGTATTCTCAAGAACATATATATGTTATATATACATATATATATAAAAAAGCATAACATGCAAATTGTCCCCACGGGAGTTTGCCTGGGAGACTGATTGCTTGCTATGAAGTGCGCTGACCACCGGTGGGGCGGCATGGAATGAAGGAAGGCCCCTGCTGGCAGCTGGAAGGCCCCGATCAGTCCTGATCGCTGGCCAGGTCTAGGGACCCTATCCATGCATGCATTTTGTGCACCAGGCCTCTGGTTTATAATAAAATCCTATATAATAAAACCCTAATATGCAAATCTACCAAACAGCTGAACGACCGATCACTATGATGTGCTCTGACCACCAGGGGACAGACACTCAACGCAGTAGCTGCCCCCTGGTGGTCAGTGCACTTTCACAGGGGGAGCACTGCTCAACCAGAAGCTGGGCTCACTGCTGACGAGTGCAGCAGTGATGGTGGGAGCCTCTCCTACCTCCACAGCAGCACTAAGAGGGCATCCCCTGAGGGATCCCAGACTAGAGAAGGTGCAGGCCAGGCTGAAGGACCCCTCTCCCCGCAAGTGCATGAATGCCGTGTACTGGGCCTCTAGTAGTACAATAATTGGGAAATGGCAAGTTTTAAATATTTCTTTAAAGTTTTGTTTACCTATTATTGATTTTTAAAATATATTTCAAAATGTTTGTATTGATTTCAGAAAGGTTAGAGAGAGGGAGAGAGAGATAGAAACATCAATGATAAGAGAGAATCATTGATAGGCTGTCTCATACAGGCCACCTACTGGGGTGGAACCCACAGTTTAGCATGTTCTTTGACCAGGAAGCTGAAGATAGTCACTGTGGTTGGTTTGGACAACCAGGATCAGAAAGTGGGGTCATGGCTGAATTGTGGGCCCTGTGGACAGAGTTGACCTTCTTTGCAGGAGGCCTCACAGTTTGCCTTGAGCCCCAGGCTGCCTTCCAATTGGTACCTCTGTACCAGAGGGAACTTTCCAGAACTGAATGCAAATAAAAAGTCCAGTGGCTGACACTTTTGCTTAAAAGTGTATCTGTAAGGTACTTTATTTTATTTTATTTTATTTTATTATTGTCTTAAATTTTACATATGTCTCTTTTTCCCCCCAATTGACCCCCTCCCCATCCATTCCCAGCCCTGGCAAGTCCCCACTGCCCTAGTGTCTGTGTCCATTGGTTATGCTAATATGCATGCATATAAGTCCTTTGGTTGCTCTCTAACCTCCCCTCCCCTACCATTTGTCTCTAGATTGATCTATTCTTGCTCATCAAATTATATTGATCATTATATGCCACATATGAGTGAGATAATGTGATATTAATCTTTCTTTGATTGGCTTATTTCACTTAGCCTAATGTTCTCCAGTTCCATCCATGCTGTTGCAAATGGTAAAAGTTGCTTCTTTTTAATAGTGGCATAGTATTCCAATGTGTAGATGTACCAAAGTTTTTTTAATCCACTCATCTGCTGATGGACACTTAGACTGTTTCCAAATTTTAGCTATTGTAAATTGTGCTTTTATGAACATAGGAGTGCATATATCCTTTGTGTTTGGTGTTTCTGTTTCCTTGGGATATAGTCCTAGAAGTGGGATTACTGGGTCAAATGAGAGTTCCATTTTCAGTTTTTTGAGGAAATTCAATACTGTTTTCCACAGTGGCTGCACCAGTTTGCATTCCCATCAGCAGTGCAGGAGGGTTCCTTTTTCTCCACATCCTTTCCAGCACTTGTCATTTGTTGATTTGTTGATGATAGCCATTCTGACAGGTGTGAGATGGTATCTCATTGTTGTTTTGATTTGCATCTCATGGATGATTAGTGACTTTGAGCATGTTTTCATATGTCTCTGGGCCTTCTGTATGTCCTCTTTCGAAAAGTGTCTATTTAGATCAGTGATGGGCAACCTTTTGAGCTTGGTGTGTCAAACTTCCCCAAAAAACTGAGCATTACTCGGGTAGTGTGTCACTTTGAGGAAAAAACATTATTTTGCAAATGTTTCATCCTTAGGAGCAGCAAATGTTTCATCCTCGGCATGCGGCCGCCTTAGCGGCCGCATGTCATCAAAAATGGCTACGCGTGTCAGTGCTGACATGCGTGTCATAGGTTCGCCATCACTGATTTAGATCCTTTGACCATTTTTTTTATTGGATTGTTTATCTTCCTTTTGTTAAGTTGTATGAGTTCTCTGTAAATTTTGGAGATTAAAACCTTATCAGAAATATCATTGGCAAATATGTTCTACCATGCAATGGGCTTTCTTGTTTTGTTGGTTTCTTTTGCTGTGCAGAAGCTTTTTATTTTGATGTAGTCTCATTTGTTTATTTTCTCCTTAGTCTCCTTTGCCCTAGGGGCTGTGTTTGATATTGTTATGACATATGTCTGCTATTTTGCTGCCTATGACATTTTGTAGGATTTTTATGTTTTCCCATGTAAGGTACTTTAGTATACACACCGCAAGGATAGTACTCCAGAGAAAAATGATATACACTGAGGCAGTACTGATGATAAGCATCCACAGAATTTCAGATTATCTGGCCAAAATTCACAATAATGGGACAGGATATGGAATAAAAGAAGTAATATTTGAGATAGTGACATTTACAATAAATCTAGCTTAAAAATCATTTTTAGAAAGCCAACATCAGCCTATAGAGGTCTCCATTGGATTCCCGTGTTTTAAGAAAGACTGTACTGTCCAGTTAACTCAGTGGTTAGAGCTTTGGCTCCAGGAGCGAATGGTCTCTGGTTCCATTATGGTCAAGGGCAAAGACCTTAGTTGCAGGTTTAACCCTTTGCACTCGCTTGCTTTTTTCTCGATTCCTTTATTCTACTCGGGATTTAATTTTTTAAATACCCCAGATTTTACAAAGTGTGGCAGTAGAATAAAAAACTGGAGTTTCTTTTCATACAAACTTATTTATTTGGATTTTTTATATTTTAAATTATTGATACATTCAAAGAGTAATTTTAATCTCTATAATTTTTCATGGTGTGATATTTTTTGAAACATTCACCCACATGAAGACCTGGTTTACATTCACATGTTTCGCAAATATAAATCGTCTCTCTTCTTCCTCCTTTGGTTTTTCTGTTAGAATAAACAACACAATCTTTGTGTTGTTTGTTAGGGTGAGGTGTGATTATATGGAGCTTTCCATCTAAACATTGCTCTAAGTTAGTGGATAATAATCTACCCCTGGAAGTTAATGTACCATCTCTGAATTCTCCAACAAGATCATGTACTAGTTTCCTAATAAATTTCACATACATTATCGGTTTTTCATTTTTTCTTTTTTGGCATCAGTTGAGACAGCATTTACATTTTACTTTCATGCTAATGAAAACAAGAAAAGATACTGGAAAAATAGACAAAAATCCCCCTTTCCCCCGCAGTGAAACTACGTGTCGAGTGTGGCTCGACATACGAGCTGCTACCGATGCTAACTGTGTCAAGTCATACTCGACATCCGAGTGCAAAAGGTTAATCCTAAGGCCATGTCCGGGCACACAAAGGAGGCAACCCATAGATGTGTCTCTCTCTTCTGGATGTCTCTCTCTCTCTCTCTCTCTCTCTCTCTCTCTCTCGTCTCTTTCTTTCCACATCCTCCCATCATTCCACTCTCTCTAGAAGTAAATGGAAAAAGAATCATAGGGTGAGGGGGAAAAAAAGAAAAAGAAAGACTACACGTTGACCGAATTGTGCTTCCTACTTAGTGTTTTTAGACATTAGAAACTTGTTTCTCTAGAGAAAACAGTTTCTAGTTCACCATGAGCTCTACACTCTCCAGTTTCCAAAGCTATGTTGCAATCCTTCAGAATCACCTTCTCTCATGGGTAAGTTAATTTTTATCACTCAAAGACTAACCTAAGTTAAAAAATAAAGATTATTTTATTCAAAAAGCATTGGGGATTTTTGTACTTAAATAAAAGCAGTGAGGGTATCATGACTATGACACAAATTATGTGGAATTATTCTGAGACTTGTGGTCTTGATTCTATTAGCCTCTTATGTGAAAGAAGGCAGAATTCCACTGAGATCAGATGATTCTGGTAAAGGTTCTTTATAGAGACGTGCGTTTTACTTTTCAAACTGGAAAAGTAAAATGTACATCTTACTTTTCAAAAGGAAATAGGCCCCAATGCACTTGTCCTGGCCCCGCCACCCCTCTCAGACTTTCTCAGGGAGGTCCCAGTGACCACCCTGGCTTCATGTTTCTGTCTTATCACCTGTTGTAGCTATCCTGCCCCATTGTTTTTGGGATATCCTCCACTAGAATGCCAGCAACCAAAGACAGAACACTTGATACTTCCCAAGTCTGGAAGAGTCAACAGTGTCCACAGCCTCAGTCCTTACAGGCCATAGCTGTGTCTGCCTGAGACAGCTGCCCTCCATGCAGCCTAATTTGCTTTCTGATGCATGTGGATGTATATGGGCAATGCTGAGGGGAACAACTCTTAGGCCCATAATTATCCCCTAGAAATAAGAAACTGGATATTGCTGGAGAGGGCAGGGACAGTCCTGTGAGACTCCTGGTCTCTGGTCTCTCTCACACCCTTGCCCACATGAAAGCTAGGCTGAAACATAATAGAGCAGCGGTTCTCAACCTGTGGGTCACGACCCCTTTAGGGGTCGAACGACCCTTTCACAGGGGTCGCCTAAGACATCCTGCATATCAGATATTTACATTACGATTCATAACAGTAGCAAAATTACAGTTATGAGGTAGCAACAAAAGTAATTTTATTGTTGTGTGTCACCACAACATGAGGAACTGTATTAAAGGGTCACAGCATTAGGAAAGTTGAGAACCACTGTAATAGAGGAAGGTACCTAGGGATGCTCAGAGCATCACTCCCAACCTTCTGTATCCTGATAATATAGTGGGAGTACACGGCCATCCGGGAGCACTGTGAACAGCAGGAGGACGTAGCCCCAGTGCTCTCTCCAATGGGGATGGGGAGAACTGTGGAGAAACCACATTTAGCACATGTTCATGCACAGAATGAGTGGAAACCTCAGAATCACCATTGATGTAAATGTCAGCATATTTTACCATGATTCCCAATGGAAGTGCAGACCAGGGCAATTGAAATGATAACATGCTTAGAGGCAGGGTAGTGACTGATGTTAATGTAAAAGAACATGGATGCTGGAATGCTTGCAGTCCTGTGTCCTTCCCAATCACCACAGTGTGTGAACTGAGGCAGCCAGAGACTTAAACTTCACACTCAGAAGTGGTTCTGAGTTTACTACCAGTGAACACTGACCAAACTCCTTTTTGTTTGATGTTCATTCCTTTGAATCTTGCCCGTGATGGCTTAGGGAAGCTCAGGGACAAAGTGCACACAGATGAAGAGAAAGCAATCCATGCTGACTGACTCCTGTGGTTATTTCCTACCAATGCCCATTCCTCTCCTTCACACCTGAAAAGTCCCCCAGATTGCTTTCACCATGTGGTGTCCTTCATAGGGCCCACCAAGTATATCAGGTTCCCCTCCTGACCCCCTGAATTTGGCTGCAGCCCTGTGATGTGCTTTGACCAATGAAATGTGTTGGGAGTGAAGTCTGTCACTACTAACACAAGAGTCAGGAACCAGAGACTGGCATTCTCTCTGTTCATTGCTACTAACAGCTACATGGTAACTGCACCTTTATCCTGGTCCCTGGAGAACCAGGGAGGGCATGTGGCATGAACAAGAAAGACACCTTCTTTACTCTAAGCCACTAAAGCTTTGGGCTATTTGTTACTATTACATCTAGCCTGTCTAATGGGTGTGCATTAACAATTTTGCCCTCCAGGAGGCAGCAGAGCCTAACATTAGAAGTAGAGCTATGTTATTAGAAGCACAAGGGTTTGCCTTCCAGTCCTGCCTTTATTTAACTCTACAATCAGGCAATTTACATTAAGCCTATGAGCATCAATTTCCTCTTCATAAAATATCAGGTTGCAGAAAGACTAGTTGACATAATGCATGTAAAGCATTGAATTCAAGGCCTGGCACCTGTAGAAAACATTCGATAGCTATTAGCTCCATAGCTTCACAATGTGAATTGACTATCAACATTTTAACAATGTATGTAATGTCAACTTTTTGTTCTTTGTAGCATTTCAAATTTTGTTTTTAAACAAATAAAATTGGATTATATATATATATATATATATATATATATATATATATTCTCTAATAGCCTTATTTGTCTCTTAATAATGTGATATTTTTATTTTATTTCATTTTTAAAATATATTTTATTGATTTGTTTACAGAGAGGAAGGGAGAAGGATAGAGAGTTAGAAACATCGATGAGAGAGAAACATTGATCAGCTGGAACAGAACCTGGGACCCTTTAGTCCGCAGGCTGATGCTCTATCCACTTTAATAGAGGTATCATACCAGCTCTTTAAAGGTACATTATTACTACTTTGAACACTAGCCAGCTATCATTTTGATTTCTTAGTGTTTTAAATACTTTCATACTGCTATATAGTTCTATGTAAATGAATTTTTAAGTGTTTCACCAACTTTCTTCCAAAAACGCCAACTCATTTTGACGGGAATAATAAGTGTAAACAGTATCGCACTCATTTCTCAGCACTTTGAACATGATTTCCCACTGACAAAATTATGTCGTTTAAATATTAAATCTATTTGAACATGTATTTCTAGTGTATGAAGCACATTCCGAAATACTTCCCTAGTCTATCGTTGTGAATTCTCAGTGTTACATTCACATTTGTTCAGTGATTGAAGCCCATAAATTGTGAATTCCAAATGTTAATACACCATAACCCTAACCTGAACCCTAACCCTAACCCTAACCCTAACCCTAGCCCTACCCTAACCCTAACCTGAGCCTGAACCCTAGCCCTAACCCTAATCATAACCATAACCATAACCATAACCATAACCATAACCCTAATCCTAAACCTAACCCTAAACATTACTTTAACCCTAACCCTAACCCTAACCCTAATTCTAACCCTATCCCTAACCCTAACCCTAACCCTAGTCCTAACCTTGATGATGTCAGCACTCCCAGCAGGTCCCCTGGCTCCAAACCATTAACCACCTCAGCACTTCTGGCTGTCCACGTGGCCCTTTTCCCTTGATGACATCAGCACTCCTAGCAGGTCCCCTGGCCCAAACCATTACCACCTGAGCACTTGAGCCTGTCCACGTGGCCCCTCCCCCTTGATGACATCAGCACTTCTGGTTTAAATGCTTAGAGTGTTTCAAGCTCATTCATTGTGAATTCCAAGTGTTTAAACACCGTTTTTACA